>NC_092878.1:166710653-166995653 GCF_028372415.1 Notamacropus eugenii
TCAAGACCATAAAGATCTTATTTAAGGATTAAAGTAGGAATTGGGCCTCTGGGTGCTGATGTGTCTGTACCTGTGATTTGTTGCACGTAGTAATCATAGGATTCTGACCTGGAAAATCATCTAGCCCAACTCTCTTATATAGAGATGGGGAAACTGAGGTCTAAAGAAGGAGAGGGACTTTCCCAAAGTCACACAAGTAGGGCATTATATTAAGAGCTAGAAGAGATCTTAGGGTTCAACCCTTTCATTTTATGGATAAGGAAACTGAGGCTCAGGTAGTGACTGAGGTAGGATCACACAGTTTCTAAGTATCTAAGGTAGGATTTTGACCCAGATCTCAAAGCCAACATTCTTTCCATGATACCATCCCTCCCACATCACCGTAGTACCTCTCAATACACATACACATCTAGGAAACACCTCATGCAGAGAGAGACCTGGGTTAGCTGAGGAAGACCCAAAGTTTAGAAAAGGCAGTGCCTGCCTTCAAGGAGTTCACAGTGTAAGAGGGCCATTTATAATCAAATATAATCTTCCAAGTACTGAACTGTGTTCAGTTAGTGCTCACAATGCCCAAGATTGATAAGAGTCTTTGAGCATCATTCCCACATGTCAATGCTAAAGCAACAGGCTCCCCTTGTCCCATTTGGGAAAATATACATTACCCTAAAGCTTCTGTGAGAGAGCACTATGACTATGTTTGCCAGTTAACCACCCCAGATGTGAGCAACAGCTGGACTGGCTTCTTCACTTACAATCTCTCATCTTCTCAAGTAAACACAGGGAATTGGGCAGAAAGCCTGTGGGTGGATTTTCCCCATTCTGTCTTTCATTCTGATTCATGGACTGACAGAATTTTGAGCTGAAAGGGACCTTACAGGTCTTTGAGTTCAACAGTCTCATTTTACAGAGGAGAAAAGTCAGGTCCACAGTGGAGGTGATCTGCTGCAGGTCACACAAGGAATCAGTGGCAGGGTGGAGCACCCTCTAGGGGTCTGAGAGAGTCTTCCATTCACAGACTCCTGCAAGTTCTCATTTCACCTGAGGGCAGGGACCTGGTTGACAATGGGAGACTAGCATGATTCCTGTCCCTTAACACATTTATTCCTTCTTGCTATCTCTAAAGTCAATGGCAGTTTTATATCAAAAGGTTAAACCAGGGATGGGGAATCTGCAACCTTGAGGCCACATGTAGCCTTCTAGGTCCTCAAGTGCAACCTTTAAACTGAGTCCAAGTTTCACAGAATAAATACTTTCATTAAGGGGATATTTTCTATGAAGTCTGGATTCAGTCAAAGGGCTATACTTGAGGACCTAGAGGGCTAAATGTGGCCTCAAGGCTGTAGATTCCCTACCCCTGGGCTAAACAATGACACCCCATATGGTGTTGTCAAGCTAAGTTGTGCATAAGGGGAATAGTCCAGAGAGAAAGGTGTAAGATCCTCATAATGTATTTCTATGAAAGTTGAATTCCTTTAAATAATATTTCCTTGAGTGGAAATCCAGCCTCATTAAATAGAGTTAATAAAAGACTGATTGGGGACCTTAGAGGTCACCAAATCCAACTCTTTCAATTTGCCAAGAAGGAAACTGAGACCCAGAGAGAAGAGATTTTCTCATGTCTATGGGTGCTACTTCTTGTCCTCCTTCTCCTTCTTTTCCTCCTTCTCCTTCTCTTCCTTCTTCCATTTCAGTCATTTTGGTCATCCTTGACTCTTCATGATTCCATTTGGGATTTTCTTGGCCAAGACATTGGAGAAGTTGGCCATGTCCTTGCCTGGCACATCTCCAGTAGACTCAGTATATCTCTTGTACGTTATTGTTTCCATGTGGTTTCTTCCCTTAGACTGTGAGCGCCCTGGAAGCAGGAGATGCTTTCTGCCTTTATTTTCCTAGTGCTTAGCACATTGCCTGGTAAATGGTAGACATTTCTTGCATTGACTTAAATCCCACATTATGCTCACTGGGTCTGCTTTCTCTGCTGAGTGCATGGCTCCATCCATTGGTAATAGACTCAAGAGGAGTGAAGCTCCTGGCTAAGGCCCAGCCAGGCTAACTCAGGGGTCAGTTCACTTTTTAAAGGCCATCCGGCAGGTGACTGATCCTCAGCCAGCCAATCACTAGAAATCCCCTGTGTTTCATCTGTTGCCTTCATCCAATGGCCAAAGTCTTGTCATGTCAGGTTGTTTACAGCCCATTTTCGGGTGGTTTGAGAAAAGGTCCCAAATCTGAGTGGGGGCTCCCCCAGTCAACCTCCTTTATGTTGGTGTACATTTTAATTTTAAACAGAGTACACTACCAAAGCACACTGTTTTCACAGGTAATTGGTGAGACACTATACGCAGTGGACGGAAGACTGCTCTGGGAATTTGAAGGGGCCTGCAGTCAAATTCCAGGTCTGCCACTGACCCAGATGACTTCAGACTTAGACTCTCTATACAATGCATGGTTGAACTAGATGACCTAAAGTCCTTTCCAGCTTTAAAAGTGTGATCCTGTGTTCCTCCCTTTTATTCTTTGTATGTTTGGAATATTGGTTATTGTGACTCATCATAAAGTTTCCAATAAAAAGGAGAAATGGAAGGAATGGACCTGGAACTCCCAGGTGAGAAAACTCTCTCTCCTGACACAGGCCAGCATCTGCTCTACAATTCAGAGTTGACCTGGACTAATACGAGGTTAAGTGACTTGACCAGGGTCACTCACGCAGGATGTGTCAAAAGGGGGTCTTGGACCCAAGTCTTCCTGGCTAAAGGCTGACTCCCTAAGTCTCCCAGTAATAAAGAAATAAGCAACTGAAATCCAATTAAATTAAAGGTACTGATTAGAGTCTTCAAATGTAAACAGAGGGAAACATTTCCATACAGAGAACATAAAGAAGAGATCTCATAGGATCTCTGCATATTGCATATCACATGGGATTCTTTTGGTTCCAATCTTTGTAGGTTGAAGACTTCTTCCAATAAATTACATCTTTTCACAAGCAGATTTGGGGAGAGGGGCTCCATTCCACCCATGACAAGTGCCTTCTGTGTGCTAACCACTCTGCCAAGCACTAGGGATCCAAAGAGTGCCTCCCTTCAGGGAGTTTATATTCTAACAGAGCAAACAATAACGGTTTGGTTTGGGGGTTTGGGATGCTTTTAATAAGCTTTATCGGCTCCTGTTGTCTTTCTTTCCATCATAGTCATTTGCAGACAAGCTCTCTCCCAATAAATCTCACCTTGTAAAAAACAGTCAAACCAGCCCATACAGTGACAGCACCTGACACAGAGTGGCATCACAAGGATGAAGTCAGGACCATCAGAAAGGGTAGAATTGACAGGTTCACCTGTCTACACAGCACGCAATGTATCACCCCACCTCCCTTCATTGTGGGTGTCTTTGCATCCCCAGGAAAGAGTCCAGGACCTGTATAGAATAGGCATTCAATAAATGCTTCTGTGTTGACTGATTGGCTGGTTGATTCCTCCAAGGCCTAAGCAAAATATCATCTCTTCCATGCATCAGCTTCTCTTACATACTGCTCAGATATTTCCTTGGACTGTGCTTTTTGTTTTATCTGGTCCTGATAGAAGGTAAACTCAGAGGGAACAAGACCTCTCCCCCACTGCCTAGCCCAGTGCCTTTCCTAGCTGCGATACACAGTTAGCTATGGTTAATAGAAGGCTAAGCACTCCTCCAACACACACTGACCACATTCTGGCCCCCTCTGCCTGTGTCACTAGAACGCTCAGTGCCAGCTTAGCCAAGCACACCTCTCCAGATGCATGAGCTGCTGCCAGTCTCCAAGGAATCTCATTTTGTGCATCTCTTCCTCATTTTCTACTGAGGTTACAAAAGTGCAAAACTTAGAAAGAAGAAGTAAGCGCGACTCTCTGTGCCTCAGTTTCCTCCTGTATCTCTAAGGTCCCATGCAATTTGGGGATCTTCTGATGTGCCAAGCAGAAAACATGCCATGGGAGGGAAAAGATGGACCTCCAGGGTGCTTCAGATCATCTCATAGAATACACTGGCCCCCACCACCCCAGCAGCCCCTCATTTCAATGCAGAAACCCTTTCCTGCCTTATCCCTCCTTGACTATAAGATGGGCAGAGGCTGAGGCCTGGCTAAAGCAGTTTAAAATAGCTAATCTAAACGTGGCAAAATAGACAAAATGCTTCACAAACCTTGAAGCCCCAGAGAGATGCCAACAACTGTTGTTATCGTTGCTACTGATATCAGTAGCCAATGTTCTTTGAATATTTGATAAATACTTGCCGTATTGAATTATATTCATGTTATTGGAGACTGTGGTCCCATGGAAAGAACGCTGGATTTGAAGTCAGAGAACCAGATTCACATGGTGACTCTCTCCGTCCCTTCCTGCCCAGGTGACTGTAGGCAAATCCCTAATCATTCCAAATATCCTTTGGTGATCTCTAGGTGACCTTTCCGTATTTAAATTAGAGGTCAATGATTCTATAAAAGGATATGATCGTCCCCGAGCCATTTCATCTCTGGCTGGCTCACAGTCCCAACATTTACTGCTTCTTTGTTCTATACTTGGCATCCGCCAAGAGACCCCAGGCCAGAGCAGGGACTCATCCTGAACCATTCCAAAGAAATCTTGGCATTTTTTCCTGGCTCCATTCATTATTTCACAAACCCTCCAAGACGACTTTTCTATAGGCTCAAGGGTACTTTGTGAGCCTCTAAAGCCTTCCATCAAAGACCATAGCCCCAAACACAAACACACTTGGGCAGAAGGAATTCTGGGCTTCCTTTTGACAGCTGTGTTTGTGCTGAGCATGAAGGGAGAAAAGGTTCCCATTTCGAGGACCTCAGTTAAAAATTGGGACTAGGGCTATTGTCCAGGCTCAAGGAAGATGCGGATCCTGCTGAGAGGAAGTTCACTGCAGAACAAAGCAATCCTTTAGAGAAGTCTGCGTGCCAAACTACACCCTGAATCTGGAATGCAGCCTCTGACAGTGTATCCACAGAGGCCACTGATTTATGGGAAAATGACCAGTCTCAGAGTGGGAAGGGACCTCAGGGGTCAGCAAGGCCAGATCATACCTGTCATTTTCTCTCCCACATCGCCACCAAGTGGCCATCCAGGTTTGGAATTAAGACATCCAGGAAGGGTCGCCTGGCCTCCAGGGGTGAGCAGCTCCTGCAGCTTTGGGACAGCGCCAATTATTAGGAAGTGTTTCCTTACAGCAAACCTCAATCTACCTCTCTGCTGCTCCCCACCACCACAAAATGAGAGGTATAGCTCTGGATTTGGTCATTGAGGGAATTTGCTTTTTAGATTATTCATATGAGTTTTGAAAGTTTGGGGTTTTCTCTCTCTTTTCCAAAGAGAAGAGGGTGCAAAGGTGAGAAAACAGATTTTTGCTCATTGAAAAAAGTAGTTAAAACAAATTTTGATATGTGACTGTAATAAGATTTTACTGCGCCATGAGTAATTATGGACACAGCAGACATATGTAAACTGATACAAAGTGAAATGAGCAGACCCAGAAGAACCATTTAAGTGAAAATGATCAGAATAAAGTGAAATGAAGCAACTTTGAAATACATCATCCTGGTGAGAAGAACAGCCCCCAGCCAGAAGACCCACAAAACCAACCGAAGAAACGGGAAGGGAAAGCTGTCTGGGGCTGTGGATTTCTGCTTCCTCCATGCCCAGAACCAAGATCACCTCTCCCACAAGATCTCAGCTTCTTATTTTGGATAACGGCACCGCCATTCTTCTGGTGCTTCAGCAGGTCATCCTTTTCTCCTCAAACACTCTTCGTCTGATTTCTTATTCCATCTGACTCCTACCCTTCTGCCTCCTGGTCTGGTCTCCTTATCCCCACGGCATCTCTCCTGTCTTTTTCTCTAGACCTGTTCGTCTCACCCTTCACTGATTTCCCATTCATGAAACCAATATTTAATAAATACCTTGAGCATGCCAAGCCCTTCTCTTAGATTGAGGATGGGGGGGGGGGGGGTCAATACAAAGTTTAGTCCAGAGACAGTTATTGCCATTTGAGTGGTCAGTGTCTCAGGAATAATAAGATACTAGCATAGATAACCAGACTACCCAGCACAACGTAGAACAGAGGGCATCCTTTTTCTGCCTTCATTTCTCAACATCTAGAACAATAACATCCATGTAGCTTGTGCTTCATAAATGTTCTCTCAGTCAAGTGACTGAAGATACAATATCACACGACTAGTGTCAGTGAGGGGCACAAAAGGGAATTGAGCCTCACCATCTGGGGGAGTCAGGGACAGCCTCCTGGGGGATATAGCCTAGAAAGAAGGGTAGAGATTCAGTAGAAAAGATAAGGAATGAGGCCATGCCAGGTCTAGACTTGCCCATGGGAGCAAGTGGCAGTAATAACCTATTCTATGCAATTGAGGACTTCACAATGGAATTTCAGAGTTGAAAGTTACTACAGAAGTAAGTCAGTCAGGATCACGTTAGTTAGTCAGTCAACAAAGATGTACTAGATGCCAAGCATCATGCCAAGTGATGGAGATGCAAAGAAAGACAAAAAACTGCCCACACCCTCGAAGAGTGTCCATTCCGATGGGTAAGACCATGTGTGATTTTGCACTAGAAGAAACTTTAGTGATATCTGGCCCAATACTTCCATTTTACAGATGAGAAAACTGAGTCCAACAAAGGTGAAGGTATTGCCCAAGCCATAGAGTTTAATACAGGAAGAGCTAGGACTGATCCTAGACTCCTGAGCTCTTAAAGATTTTCTAAGTCATCACAGCCTTCTAGTTTCTTTGGAAGGTTCTTTGGGAGCAGGACTGGTTTAGAGAGTTTTTTTCCTTGAAAGGCACAATTTGACCTTGAGTATTAGTAATGCATATTTAGTGCGACCTGGAGGCGGTGTGGCTCCCAGGGCTCCTTTCACCAATCCAGCTGAGCTTGGTAGCCCACATGGGCCTCTCCCTCCACAAAGTGGCAAAACAATCCAGGCATACACCCATGGCACAAAACAACAGAGATCCAAAGAGCAAGTCTGCTCTTAGGTAAATGGCAGTGGTACCAGGGGCAAAAGGACACCATCACTTGAATCAGCAGACCATGTACCTGCTGAAGGTGCCACCAGAAGCCTCAGAGAACCTCAGGATTACGCTGCTTTCCTTCTGATCTTGGGCTACCTTTGTTTTATTGGTAGGAAAATATTTTAATAGAAATTACCATTTTACACCTGACTGCTTTTTATCTCTTATATATAGATTGTTTCATATCCATAAATCTAATAAGTAACATGTTCCATGTTCTTCTAATCTTCTTGTAACCTCTCTCTTCATATCTAGGTAATCCAAGGGTAGCCATCTCTGGAGGAGGGAGGGAGGGGAGGGATGGGGGAGAAAAGGAAAAGAAAAAAAGAATTTGACATGCTAATTTTGTTGTATATTTGAAAGCCAGCAAGTTGTGCATAATAGATTTGCAACTGCATGTGCAATCATCTTTTTGTTGTACTATGTTACAGAAATGCTTGTTTTATTTCATAAATTAAAAATAAAATATTTTTTTAAAGTGCACTGGAGCCAGCTCATACTGGCTTGTTGGACTCATTAAATTTTCAGCCT
The DNA here is from genome assembly GCF_028372415.1 of Notamacropus eugenii. Lineage (NCBI taxonomy): Eukaryota > Metazoa > Chordata > Mammalia > Diprotodontia > Macropodidae > Notamacropus > Notamacropus eugenii. The sequence continues at coordinate 166,718,242 of NC_092878.1, forward strand.
GAGCATTCATACCTCAGAAATCAGCAAAGGCTCCAAATCAAGCCTTGGTTTTTTCTATTATTTAGACTTAAGGAAAATTATGGAGAAATATATTAACAGTATAGATTAATCCTTAAAAGGTGTGTCTTCAGAGAGCCAGTGGTTAAATATTTACCAGCACACACCTGGACTCACCTACCCCACCCCCACACACATACACTCCCTCGTTTTGATCAAATAGTTAGGGGATATGAGTTATGATTATTGCATAAGAGGAACTAAGTCCCAAAAGCCCAGAGATGGTGTTGCAAAGCCCAGGCTAGCCCATCTCCTGAGCGTCTCACTCTGACTTCAGCACAAAAGGGCAGATGGCCCACATCACTCTATAGGCCAGCCCAGGGCAAGGATGAGCATCTCTGATGGCTGACAGACAAGTCAAGCATCAACATTCCCTGCAGTTAGCTGTGGAGGGAGGGGGGGTTGGGGGGGAGAGGAAGATGCTAATGGGGCTGAAAACCTGGTCTCTGCCAAGGATGGCATAAGGAGCCTCCCTAGAGCCCCTGGTTTCCCAATACAAAAACATTTCAGACAAGAAAGATGGCCAAACTCTGGACTCCCGTCCACAGACTAGTACTCCAGGGGTCAGAAGACTAGGAGAGATCAGAACTGGGGTGGTTCTAGCCAAGGACCCAAGGGACCTTTGGATAGATTTCTTTATTTTTTCATCACTTCAGTTGTGTGACTGCATTTGGGGTTTTCTTGGCAAAGATACTGGAGTGGTTTGCCATTTTCTTCTCCAGTTCATTTTACAGTTGAGGAAACTGAGGTAAATGGGGTGAAGTGACCTGCCCAGGGTCACACAACTAGCAAGTGTCTGAGGTCATATTTGAACTCAGTTCTTTCTGACTCCAAGCCAGCATTCTATCCACTGAACCACTAAACCACCCTGGATCAATTCCAGGGGGGCATAAATTTGGAATGGGATCAAAGTTACATCTTTATTTTTACTTTCCTCTAGAGGAAATTTAGCTGTTCCTTCTTTTATTTAAAATCATAATTGCGAGGAGGAGTCCCTAAGTTTCACCAGCCTGATTGTCCAAGGGGCTTAGAAGCCCTGATCTAGTCTAACTGAGCTGAACCCAGAGAGAAGAAATGATTGGCTCAGGGGTTACAGAGTCAGCCTTGCCTAAGACCGCATCCAGTGAAGGCAGCGAAGGGGAACGGTTGGTGGTGGGGTTCTTCATTTTCTGGAGTATACAGCTTTGGATAAGGAGGCACTAAACTGTTGTGTGGGGGAGGTCAGTGACTGCCAGGAGAAGTGTGTGAGCTAGTAAATTATGCAAATTAGCAAATTATGCAAATTGGCAACAGCTGACTTTGACGAGAATGCAAATGACTAGTGAAAATGTTGCTGTTGCCTAGTGTTGCATTTTTACAAACTAGACAGCTCTTCAAAAAGTCCAACTGTCAGTTGGCTCCATTGCTGAGAGATCAGCAGGGAGGCTGCAGTAGACAGAGTGATCCAAGTTCAAATACCACAACATATACAGCTGTGTGATCCTGGGAAAATCACTTGACCTCTCTCAGACTCAGTTTCACCATCTATAAAATGGGAATGATAATGGTGCCTACTTCTCATGGTTCCTGGGAGAATCCAATGAGATAACGTACAGAAAGGGCTTTAACCACCACAACATGGGGGCTCTCATTATGTTGAAGCAATTTTATTGCAAATTGTTCTTGTTTTACAGAGGACAGTTTTAGAATCTGTCACTGCCCAGTTATCTAGGAGACTAGAAAGAGGTCAATTTGGAGGCTGGGGAAATATAGATCTCTCCTCCCCTGTTCACCTTGGGTTCTTTGGATTCTCATCCTTAAACCTTTAATCAGCGCGGCTGCTGGACAGATCCCAGTCATCACCTCCTTTCCAGGCCTGTCCCCAGCGAAGGTGTAAGAAACAGAAATGGGGCTCAACCCCAGAAAACTGAGAAGGCAGGGACCCCAAAGGGCTATTGGTTAATTGGCTCGTTGGCCCCTGAGTAACTGAGGCTGCTCTATAGCGCACAGAGTACCTGCAAAGAAACCTCAAGGCATTCACTCAACATGTGTGTATGTATATATACATATATATGTGTGTATGTATATGTGTATTGTGTATATGTACATGTGTATATGTACATGTATGTATATGTGTATTTTTAAAAGTATGTGTGTTACATGTATGTATATGTGTGTGTATATAAATATAACACCCGCTATTTGCTAGCACTGTGCAAGATATAATTTTGCTTATGCAGTATACAAGAAAAAAGAAATCTGTAGTATACTGAGATCAAAGAATTTTAGTGCTCGGTATAGGAGTTTTTAACCTAAGATCTGTGGATGGATTTCAGGGGATGAGTGAACTTGGATGGGAGAAAAAAATTCAATTTTATTTTCACCAACTTTTAAGGGAAATGCAGCACTATCAGCAATTATGTAGAATCATTATTCTAGAAGGCGTTCAAAGGCTTCTTTGCCAAGCTGCCAAAGGGGTCCAGAACAGAAGAAGGGCCGAGAATCCCTGTTTTAGAAAATCTCTCTCGCGTTTTACAGAAAAACAAAACATAACCCAAGCCCACAGAGGGAAGGGAGCATAGACCATTCAAATGATATTGTTCTTCCAAAGATGGATTTTTTCTTCAAAAAACCTGAATACTCAGGTGTGTCCTGATTCTCTCTCCATTGTGTAGAAAATCTCACACAATCTGACCTGGGGGCTCCAAGTTTGTAAAGGCACGATGCACAGCCACATAATTAATCCTGCCTGCTCTGAAGGCTCCCTGGGGTGCCCTTCAGCTCCAGGGCTCTGTCTCTGTGTGGTCTGGACGACTGCATTCCAGCTGTCTTTTTATGAGGTGGTGTTTATCTCCCTGATCTGCTCCTTGGTGATGCTAAGGCTCCAGCACGGGCTGAGCTGGAAAGATCATTGCAGGATCACTGGGGTTCATACTCACAGCCTCATTCCATCCATCTCACACATAGCATTGGTTTGGCACAGGGTTGGCTTAATAATGATCCGCCCTGTCACTTCTGGGGCAGAATGGAATCCAGCAACTCAAAGGAGCCCTGGACCTTACCTAGACTAACTATGAAAAGCTCCAAAGACTTCAAAAGACCAGCCAATGGGAGCTATCAATCATTCTTATCCTAGAAAAATCATTCTTCTCATCTGGTACAATCGGGTTCCAAAAACCACAGTCCTGGCAGGCCATTTTCCTGGGATTACCCTTTCGTATGGAATGTTCTACAAACTCTTCCATAAGTGGGTCAAATAATGAGTTTTTGTAATTAAATAAAAATATTAGAACCTAAATTCATCTTCTGTAGGTTCGCTGAAATCATCTTTAGGACAAATCTAATAACATGTAATTCACACCCCTTGCTATTACCTGGTTCTAATTTACTATAAAAATAAGTAATAACGCTAGCATTCACATGGCACTTTAAGATTTACCAAGTGTTTTACAAACATTATATCATTTAAACCTTAACTCTGTGAGGGAGAGACTGTTCTTATCTCCCTTTTACAGACGAGGAAAGTGAGGCTGAAGGAGGCTAAGTGACTGTTCCAGGGTCATCCAGCTAGTGAGTATCTGAGGCAGGATTTGGATTCAGGTTTTCTGGCAACAAGTACATTACTCTATTTCTGCTGCTAATCATTGAATGGGTGCTGCCTCAGTCAAACTGAGACTTGTTAAAGACCTTAGCTTGAAAAGGTTAAAGTCACCCACTGCACCCTGGGCCATTTCCAGTCATCCTGATCTATATCTGGCCACTGGATCCAGATGGCTCCGAAGGAGAAAGTGAGGCTGGCAACTTTACACAGCCTTGCCTCACTTAAATCCAATTCACTTGCATGTCATGGCATCACCTCCCTGACATCATGGTCCTCTTCAAAAACAAAGGACAGACAGCAATAACAATCTTCTGCTAAGAATCAACTTCCCACCTTCCCCCCACAGAACTGGGAGGCTAAGAACATTTATGATGGCCACAGCTGGCAGTTGTTTTTTTAAATCATTGTTCTGAAGTTTTTATGGTTCATTGTTATGTGTGGGTGATTGTGACAGCATTTGGTTTATGACAACACTCTCCTTCCAGTACTGTGTGCTGATGGAGTTCTCCAGTGTTGGTTATGGTCTACATATGTATCATGGACAGTGTGACTGTCAGGTCACAAAAGGCAGTGAGTATCTGATGGGTAATTCTGATGGGATCTAACCATTAGATTTGTTGTAACAAATATTGTCATTTTCATCTGACATTGATGAAGTTCACATAGAAGAGGTAGTGGGACAAGTAGCTGTCTAAGGCTCAGCAAACTATTAGGGAGGTAGAAAAAATGATGCTCATTGTAATTGAGTATTAATGTTTATTATTATTCTTTATGAGAGAGGAAGAATCCTCTTTCTGAGTTCAAATCCTTCCTCAGATACTTACTAACTGTATGACCCTGGGCAAGTCCCTTAACCCTGTTTGCCTCAGTTTCCTCATCTGTAAAATGAACTGGAGAAGAAAATGGTAAACCACTTCAATATCTTTGCCAAGAAAACCCCAAAGAAGGTCACAGAGAGTCAGATAGGATTGAAATGATGGAACAACTAAAACGAGAGACAGCGTGGTGCAATGGAAGGTGTCCATGCTCAGTCTCTGAGGATGTGGGTTTGAATTCTGTCTCTGTCATTTTCTTGCTGTGTGACCTTCAGCAAGGGACCTCCCCCTCTGAGCCTCCTCTCATCTCTCATCCAGCCACTTGATATAATCCACCCAGATTCCACAAAGAAAAATGACAGTTGGTCTAGATCAAGCCTTCTTGGCCCAAGGTCCATGACGTTGTTCATATTTGATAATTGTATCTCAATAGCATTAGTTCCTTGGTAATCTTGACTTTATTTTTTGCCCTTAGAAATATGATGAAGCTCTACTAGACTGCTGCTGAAGAGGTCGTAGGCACAAAAAAAGAACAGGGGGTCTTGCTCTATCTCTAAAATTCCTCCAGGTTTAATATCAACCTATGATAATCATATAATATAATCTAAGGGGTGGAGAAGAAGGGGGGTGTTCACCCAATAAACACTGCTTCTAGCTAAGGAGAAAAAGATAAACTCAGGCCTTCATACATACTCAGCCTAGGCTTCTGGACACAGTCACCGTCAACTGCCTGCCCTAAATAAGGAAAGACTCAATCCAAAAGCCAACCAGATGAAGACCATGGAGGACCTTGCTGGAAGTTTGTCAATTCCCTAAACCTTCTCAGTTGAAAAGCTCTGTGGATTTCTACCCAAAGGGCAGGGCTCTGCAGGGACCATGGAAGCCCAAGACAACTGACTGAGTGAAAGATGAAGGCCATGTGGTGGCTGATGAGAAGCAAATCACCTCCTTCTGCAAGGGAAGGGGCCTTAATGCCTGACTAAAGGAGGATTTGATCATTTGGGTTCAAGGGTTCCTCTGGATGTAGGCATCTTTAGCCTGAAGTAGATGACTTACCTGGAAGCCATGAGGCATGCATTGGGTCAGTCACCTTTGGCCTTTGGGTATGCTGTCTAGAGAAGGGCCACATGAACAGCTTTTGTTATCAACAGACTGAATTTATGTTTCAGCAGACTGGGTAAAAAGTTGGTTTTTTTATCCCTAACCACATGCTTACTAAAGAAAAAAGTCATTCTAGGATAGGATACCCAGCTAACCCTCCTTCCTTGAGGCTGAAGCTACTGAAGAAAAACAAGCCCAGCCTTCGAGGGGGACATTTCTACTTGCCTCCATTCCATGCGCAGAGACCCATATATAGCCCTCAATGTCCTCACCATCCAGGAGACTGAAAACACAGGGCAAAAGCTAGGTGAACGTTTATCCTTAGAGTCCCAAGTATAAGAAAGCTTGAAGAACATCCACACACTCATGAGGCCCAGGACAGCGTTGATGGAAATAACTTCTCCCCACCAAGTCAGGCCCTTTCTCTATTTCTGGAATGTCTCACTGTACATTGATTGTGTTATCCACTGAAAAAAAGAGTGATTTTTCAGTACTGTTCCTTTCTTTAATCTGGGGTCCTGTGTTTGATTATGGGCCCTGTGATTTAAGAAAAACACAGATAAGTTGGAGAATGTCCAGAGAATGGTAATCAGTATGATGAAGGGTCTAGTGTCCATACCACATGAGGAAACCAGGCAGGTGTTGTCTTGAAAAGGGAAGTCCAAAACCGGCACATGACAGCCATCTCCGAGCATTTAAAAGGCAATCGCATGGAAGGATGATCACTTCTGCTCTTTGTGGTATCAGAAGGAAAAGCTAACAAAATGGGTGCAAGTCATATGGAAGCTGATTATGCTGGATGCCAGGAAATACTGCTTCCCAATGAGAACTGCCCAAGTGGAATGGACTGCCCCAGAGGCGGTGAGCCCCCGACCTTGAATGCCTTCAGGCAGAGCTGGGTGACCACTTGTGAGGTGCACCATAGTCATGATTCTTTTAGGGTAAGTGTCAGACTACATGATCGTTAAGGTTCCTTCACTCCTCTCCTCTTGACTTCTCTGGAACACACATGCCTGTCATCTTCTAAGCTTCCTAGATGACTGGCATCCCACCGCCTGTGACATCATTTCTGTGACACATGTTTGTGATATCAGAGTTTGGCAAACAGTCAGATGCACTCAGATGAGGCTAACTTGCCTCTCTATCACAGCTGGGAGGGTACTATTGCTTGGGAAAGCGGGGGTTCTATGATGAAGGAGAGGATGGAATGATCTGGACCCAAGGAAAGAAGGCAGTTTGGCCACCTTCCTTTCTCTGCTGGGCCTGACAATCACTGCACCCAAGCTGGGTCCCTGTGAGAGCTGCTCTGACCAGAGATCCTTGGGTCTCCATAATTCACCAGTACCCTGCTGTCCCTTACTAGACATCCCTCCTCCTGTGCCCTGGTAACTACAAGGGCCTTCCTTTGGGTGAGGCTACATCCCCACCTGAATTAAACTGGCTTCTTCTGTAGGAGCCTGTAAGTCCCAGAAAGGTAGCTGCTGTGGCCTGTGCCAATGATGCTGAAGGAGCTAACGTTACTCAGAGTATGCTACTCACAGACACCTCCTACTCTGTGGCTGATGGTCAAGATTGATGACTAGCATTTTTCTAGCACTTTTAAGTTTTGTATTTCAGTCATTCTCACAGCCCTGGGAGGTAAGTGTTATTATTATCCCATGCTACAGATGAGGAAACGGAGACACAAAGAGGTTAAGTGATTGGTCTAGGGTCACACGTCAGTCAGCGCCTGGGGTCAGCTTTGAACTCAGGTCCTCTAGACTCCAGGACAAGTGTTTCTCACTGCACCACCTAGAGGCCTCGAATATCCTGATTGGCACGGTCACGTGTGGGGCTGCCCAAAGAGACAGCTTTTGAGATAAGAGCCCCACCTGTGACTGTAATTTCTATGACCTGTATCCCCCTATTAAAATAGGAGCTCCTTGAGAGCAGGGCTGCTTTCCTTTGCTTGTGTTTGAGTCCCTATCGTTTAGCACATGTTGGACACACTGGCCTTAATAAAAGCCTTTTTCATTCATTGAGCTGAGTAAGGCACCATCTTGAAAGATGAAAGTTATTTAATAATACCTGGTGGTTAAGGGTTAAGAGTTCACCAATTCTGAATGATTCTTAGAGATGGATTTGGAAAACTCACCCTCCCAGTGAGTGCCAAAGGCCAGCTAAGACTGTGAATACTGCAGTAATTCTATCACTGACTGTCAGCTGAGCTCATTAGGAGAATGATGCCTGAGGAACGAGGGAATACTTGCCCTGCTCCCTAGGCTTCCTCATAAGACCTCATGCTCACCTATCCCATTTACAAGAAACTCTTAGAACAACAGAAAGTCCAGGAAAACCCTTAGTCCATAACCTCTGACCCTTGTTACGTCTGTCACTTGCAAAGCCTGTGGTCTCTCTCCGTAGTACCAGTCACCATCACTGATGGCCAAACATGATGTGCCAAGGGCCACCCAGGAACCATCATGATGAACAAAAAGGATGGTTCCTTGTGGCACAGTTGCTTGTGTGGTTTCAATCCAGGGCTTGTTCACGTAAAGCAGAGGGACTTGAGGCCTAATAGGCAGAGCCCAAGCATGAGGAGGGGGCTCTCCTCCATCATGCCCTGCCTTGCTCTGACTCTTCTCACTCAGCCCATTCCTATAAGGAAAATATCTTTGAGATCCCTCAAGGAGGCCTGATCCATCAGCAGCCCAGCTAAGGAAATCTAGGCAAGTTACTTTTCCAATTAGAACTGGAACATCTTCCTTCACTTGTAATATGGGGATAAAAATCAAAGGATCATGGGATCATGGGTTTAAAGATGGAAGGCATTTCAGAGATTAGATCATCCAGTCCCCTTTATTTTACAGATAAGGAAATGCAGGCCCAGGAAGTTAACTGACTTCAGCAAGGTCAGCAGTAAACCTGAGAGATTTGAAGCTGGATCTTCAGACCCCAGAGTCAGTAGGGTTTTCCATGGCATTGCACTGTCTAGTCATGGTGATGGTGGTGGTGGTGGTGGTGGTGATGATGATGATGGTGGTGATGGTGGTGATGATGATGGTGATGATAATGGTGATGATGATGGTGATGGTGGTGATGGTGGTGATGATGATGGTGGTGGTGATGATGATGATGGTGGTGGTGATGATGGTTACAGTGGTGATGATGACACCAATGACAATGATGACAGAACATTTTGCACACATTCTCTATACTATATTATTACCCCCAAATTTACCCTGTATGTATATTTTTTGCATGTTGTCTCCTCCATTTGAATGCGAGCTCCTTGAGGACAGAGGCCAAAGTTTAACCTTTTTCTGTATCCCCAGAGCTTAGCACTTAGTAGGTGCTTGTTGACTTGACTTTTCTCCTTTGATCCCCATAAAACCCTGTGAGCTATGCACAATTACTGTCCTTGTTTTACAAAGAATGACACTTAGGCTAAGGAAGATAAGTGACTTGCTCAGGGATACAAAGCATGTAATTGTCTGGGGCAGGATTTGACCTCAGGTCTTCTTGACTCCAAGGTCAGCCTCTTAGTCACTGGCCACTTAGCCACAATACCGTCTCACAGGGTCATTGAGAGAAAGTAAAATAAATTACTATAGAAGGGCAATCTATGGTTTTATTGTTATTTTTAAATACTATTCATGTTAAAAAAAATCTCATAAGCAAAGAGAGGCTTGCAAGTGAGTATTTCTGTGAACTCTACGCGTGGTACCAATCTTACTGCCATGAACTTTCTCCACCGATTGGGAAGCTTTGCCATGTTCAGCTCAGCAGGACTAAGAAGGCCACCACAGTCTACTCAGAGGGAAATTTCCAAAATGTAAAATTTAAATTTAGCTTCCCTTGATAAAACACAAGCTCTTTGTTCCCATCCAAACACACCACCCAGGAATGTGGGATGATCCCACAATCGTAGTCCAGAAGGAGAAAGCTAGGGAGAGGAGGGGGGGGGGCAGTGTTTAGGAAATATGGACCCATTACCAGAGGGTTTATTCATGTCATATATGATACCCTGCAGTGTAGAAGAAGAGAATTTTCCAACTCATCAATGTTGGCTCTCCAGGATTCAATGAAATAAGGCCACATGGTAACTGATCATTGTAAAGAGAAATAATATGAGGTTGATTCTGAGGATTCCTGAAGCCACAATGGAATCTCCATTTCCTGTGCTTGCTACCTCTTTGACTTTCCAGGAATCTATAAAGTGACGGGGCACAGAAGGAAGATGGAAGACTCATTTGTCTTCTTCAAGTCTCAACTTCTACATAACCTGGAAAATGGCCAGAAATCTGCCAAAGTAGAAATGGAAGTAAATGAAAGATGAAGTAAAAGGTCTTGAAGATGGCTTCTGACTGACATGACTAGTTCAACTACAAGCTCAAAGGTTCTCCTTGAAGCAAGACCTACATGCTGATGCTGAGCACAAGGCAGACAATGACTAAAGTCTCCATAAAGTCTCCACCAAGCCAGGGATGCCAGTCTTTCCTCTGAGCCTGTCACATCTGGGAGCACTCCTAAAGGGTAGTATATCTCTTGAGATTCATCTGTCCTTGCTGATAAGACACAGCACTCAATGAAGAGTATTTGTGGAAGATAATGGACATCTCCACAAAGATATACTACAGGCTACTACTACTGAGGAGATATTGTACTTGTGGGCCTCAGATAGATGCAGGCCAAGCTTATTAAAGCTACAATGCCAGAAGTGATCACCAAAGCTGTGAGACCATATATTTGTGGAGCTGAAAAGGACCTCCAAAACCATCAGAACTTTAAGCCTTGAGAAATGCTCTACATACCATTTCTGTGGAGTCTCACAGGGATTGGACCTGCTCGTGAGGGCAGTACAGCTTGTGACCATGGTATCTGATATGGTACCAAATCCCTCAACTCTCCCTCTTTGGACCAGGTGACTCATTCAACATTACTTTGGGCTGGCAGATATTGGGAGGGGGTGGGTATTCCCATACTGGGAGGGTAGAGGGTATGGTCATAACTACTCAGCTATAACAGACTTTCATAGTATTAGGGATAGTTCAGGTGAATACATGGTGAGGGGAAGGGGAGATATAATATCCCCAATAATATACTCCTGCTACTCACCGTTGTCACTCCTGAGCCCCCACCATGATACTGACCATTTAAAGAGATTACCTACTGAGGACATGATGAACTCTTACATATAAAAGAATTACTAAAAAGAGAAGATGAAAGCGATAATAATTATATCATCAACAATGAGAACAGGAAAGAAACAGGAAAATCAAAATATAACAGTCCGTCCATTAACCTGGGTCACACTTTCCCACCAACACATACAGTGTCGTAAGCAAGAGTGAGCACATCCTTACAGAGACCTAGCAGTGAGGCACATAAGTAGGAAACCCACAACTATGGAATATGGGCTTTATAGCTCATATGTACATGTATACATACGTGTGTACGTATATATGTGATTATGTACATATTTATATGTCTCTGTATGTGTCTTTTAGGTCTTTTTTAGGAAATAGTCTGCAGTATGAATTCCCCACACATCTTCTAAGTTTCCCTGCTCTCCTCCTGGCTGAAGCTGCTCTTCTGCTACTCTTGGGCCCCTGCAGCCATAAAGTAGCAGCACTGAACACTTTAGTGAAACAGCAGGTCTAAACCTGAGTTTTTCAGCTTTCCAAATCTGTTCTCTTGGCTGGGTGCTAGAGCAGTGCTAGAGCAGTGTTCTAGAGCAGTTTCAGTGGTATGCAGTTCTCTTAAGCCAGAGCTTAAGAAAAGCCTTCCCAGATCCGCTCTCCTTTGGTAACTTCCTCCCTTTCAGGACAGATATGTTAGTAAAGTGCAACAACACTAAGTCCCTTTGCAGGCTGTAGATGACACCAAAGTGTGAGGAGTCCAGCCAGCTCATCATACAAAAGCAGGATTCCACTCTCCTCCAATCAGTTCCTGGAGCACACATGCAGGGCTTTTCTAGTTTCAGTCAGCTCTCAAGCTCCAAGTGTCGCTAGAGAGCAGTGAGCCCAGCCAGCTCTTCATACAGCAGTTGGATGCAGATCACAGAGCAAGCTCTTCCCCCCTGAGTTCCAGCAGCTATAGAGCCTGCAAAAGCTACAGTCAGGTTTCTCAGTTGACTCAGCCCAAAGCATCTGCTCTCATCTTCTGACTGGGCTCCTCTCTGCACCCTTCCAGCCATGAGGACCATACCCACCATCAGCTTCTTTCTTCACATGGGTGCTCTGTCTTCTCATTCTGATTTCAGTGTTCCCATCTTCCCTTGTCCTCTCTTCTGTTATCACTTCTAACACCTCAAATCAGGACCTCTACATGAGTGTTGACAGATGTTTCAGACTGGAGCAAACTACCACATCAGGTCCACATCTCAATGAGATATAAAAATGAGTCATTTTTCCCCATAGTCTCTTAGCAATTCTGTGACTTAGAGTTTGTCAGCTATGTCCTTCAAAACCTTGAAAACAGCTGTATAAAAATGAGCTGATGGAAAACAATGCACTGCAGCCATGCCCACCTCCATTTAGCATTTGTGCCTTGGAGGTTTCAGACAGGTCCTGTGAAGGCATTTATCTGAGAAACAATTTTCTCTCAGGTCATCAGAACTGCCTCACACTTTTTCTTACATCAGTGTCCTTTTTTTCCTCCCTTTTCAGCAAACAAAATGTCCATGTATGATTAATATGATCTCATTAAAGCTTCATAACAGCCTTGTCAAGGATTATCTCCATTTTGCAAATGGAGAAATTGAGGATTCCCATAGGTTAAGTGACCTGTCCAAAATGATGCAGGTAGTAAGAGATAAAACTGAGATTTGAACCCAGGCCCTCTGACTCAATCTATTTGACATTTTGACATCTTATACACCTTACACCAGCTAGCACAACTGTCTACAGTTCCAGTCAGTCCAATGAATACTTATGAGATGCCCACCTTGTGCCCAGAACTATTCTAGGCAAAGAACATAATGAGAAACAGCAGAGTCCATGCCGTCAAGGTGCTTCCATTATACTGTAGGGATCCATGCACGTATACAAGTTTATTACAAGATAGATTGTGAAACATCAAAGAAGAGATCCAAACAGTATTAAAAGATATTGGAAATCAATTTCCAGATTGAAGGAGATGAGTGGAAGTGGGATGGCACATAAGGGAAGGTTTCATGAAACATATACTGCCTGAATTGGGCCTTGAAAAAAATATTTTAAAATGTCAACGGATAGGGATATGGATAGAGCATTGCAGACATTGGGGGCAGTCTGCATGAATGCACATAGGCAGGAGGGGAAAGTGAAGAGAGAGGAACCTGTCTGGAATATAGGGAGCAGGAAGTTTAAGAGCAGGGGAGAACTGTGGAGGGCCCTAACAACCAATCCAAGGGGTTTGTATTTATTAATCTCAGACAGTGCAGAATCAACCTTCTCCCCAAGGAAGGATGGGCATTCCCACAAAGGAAGCAGTAAAATTAGGAGGATGGGTTTAGGGTGAAAGATAATGGGCTCAAGGTTGGACATGGGGAGATGGAGATGTCAATAGGACATGGGGGCAGAAATGACCAGAACATAATTGGAATATAAGAGCTCAGGAGAAAGATGAGAGGTGGATATGTGGGTACAGGAGTCTTCTGTAACTCAGGGCATCTGTGAGTAGTCTAAGTCCTTCACTTGCAATGTAGGTGTCCAAATATCATTCTCATCATTTTGTCTAATAAATGAGGACAAGGAAAGGCTTACACTCTTCTGGGATTCTGCTAAGGAAATTTCCCCATTGGAATAAATCCAATTACATGAAATTAAAAGGTTTTTGGATAGATAAAATTAATGCAACTGGAGTAAGAAGGGAAATAGTTGATGGAGAAAATGGTCTTTTAGTTAAATGTCTCTGACAAGTACCTGACATTCAAGTCAGAGAAAACTAACGAATATATAAAATTCAAAGCCTTCCCCCAATAGACAAATAGTTAAAGAATGAAGGTGAGGAAGAGTTCTCCAAAGGAGAATTCAAATTCTTAACCGTTTGTTAACCAAATCACTGCTAAAAGGAGAAATGTAGATCAAACCATCCCTGAGGTGTTAGTATACATCCAGCAAATTGGAAAAGACAATAAATGATTGGAATAGTTGATGTTGAAGTGCTTGTGGAAAGACAACACTACTGCATTGTTGGTGGAGCTGTGAATTTTTCTGGGCATTCTGGTATCATACAAAGAAATATTCATATCCTTTGACCTCCAGTACTCCACTTGTAGCATATACCCCAAGGAGGTCAATGACAAAGACAGAAACAATATTCACGCCAAAAGACTCATAGGAGTACTTTTTTTTAGCAGAACTAGAAACATCATTGTATATACAGGCAATCCCTCCACTTCCCCTCATCCCCTCCTCTAAGCTGAGGACTTTGTCTCTTCCTTTACTGAGAAAACTGAGGCCATTCACCCAATCAATCAACCTGAAATTTTCATTCTCATGAGGTACACAAATATTGAATAAGATAAAGTGAATAAATGCAAATGTAGAGGAAATAGTCATTTGAGTCAAATGAATAGTCAAATGAAGTCATTTGGGAGGGAGGTCTCTAAAGGTCAGAAAAGCCTGGATGAAGAAGACGGTGCTTGTACTGCATCTTAAAGAAAGGAATTCTAGGAGGTGTCAGTGATAAAATGTGTTGTCTTCCACGTATGTAAGACAGCCAATGTATGAAGGCACATAAGTGGAGGCTGGAATGTCATGTGGGAGGAACAGAGAGAACACTGGTTTAAATGGATCACCATTTGTGGAAGGGACAGTAATGTTGAATGAGACTGAAAAGGTAGGTCGGAGTCAGTTGGTTCAAGGTTTTAAAAGCTGAAAAGAGGAATTTACATTTTCTCCTTAAGGTAAGAGAAAGCCACTGCAGTTGATTGAGTAGGGGAGTCACAGGGTCAGAAGTGTGCATAAAGAAAATTGCTTTGACTGCCATGGGTTTGATTGATTAGGGTGGTGAGAGATTTGAGGCAGTTTAGACCAACTAAGAAGCTATTGCAATAACTCAAGCAAGAGGCAATGAGGATTTGAACTAATATGAGCATAGAGAAGGGGTCATATGTGAGAGATGTTGGAAAGTTAGACATGGCAAGATTTGGCTACTGAAGGGAAATGTAAGATAAGGGAGGGTGAAGAGTACAGGATAACATCAAGATTCCACAGTCAGTTGAGAAGGATGGTGGTGCCTTTGATAAAAAGTTGGAAAAGTGAAAGGTTTGAGGAAAAGATGAATTTTAGATATGTCAAGTATGAGAGGTGTCAGGGACATCTAGTTTGAAATCATGATATGGGACTTGGGCTAGATTTATACATCCATGAAGAGTCTTTATAGAGATGATACTTAAATTCATAAAAGCTGATGAGAATATTAAGATAATGTGTGGGAGAGAGAAGAAATGAGGGATCTGTGAGAGAACCTTGGGGGAACACCATCAGAAAGGGAAAAGGATATGGGTCATGAGAAGAGACTGAGGAGAGATTATCAAGTAGGAGGAGAATAGGAGAGAATGGTCCCATGAAAAGCCAGCAAGATGAGAACATCCAGGACAAAATGGTGGGTCAGGACAAGTAGAAGCAAAGGAAGCAGACAGAATGAGAAAGATGGGGACTGAGAATCATCAGATTAGGCAATTTAGAGACACCAATCACTTGGAGACTGCATTATAGTTAAGTAGGTTCCAAAGGGTTCTTTCTGAAGAGAAATCCTCATTTCCTATCAACTGTTCTCCTTTTGGACTTTTCCATCATGTTTTCTTTTGTTCTCAAGAAATCCGCCATTGAGAAATCTCATTATCCTGCAAGACAGAATCAGCCTGTTCACATTTCATCAGAACTCTCTGTCCTTCTGATGGGACCTCTGATTGAAGGGCAGGACCAAGAGCTCCAAAACCTCTATTTAAGGAGAGATCCCAGAACAATCCCTTCTCCATTTCTCACCAGCTGCACTGCTTTTGGACTTCTTTGAATTTCTCCATCATGCCCCTATTGGGGGTACGCCCTCCACCTTTTCAATTTCCTTGTGTGTGTTGTCTTCCCCTCTTGGTCTGTAAGTTCCTTGAGGGCAGGGGCTCTTTCTTTTTATTTGGATTTGTATCCCCAGCACTTTACTACTGTGCCTGACATGTAGTGGGCACCTACTAAATGTTTACTGACCATTGGTTGAAAAGTGAGAGGAGAAGTAGAGGAAGTAAATGTAGACAGCCTTTTCAAGGAGTTTGCCCAGGAAAAGAAGGAAAGATATGACAGTGACTTGAACAGAAAGTAGGGTCTAGTGAAAGCTTTTTAAGGATGAGATTTGCAGATGTTTGAAGAGAGAAGAGAAGGAACCAGTAGACAAGGAGAGGTTGAAGAGCTGACAGAGAGATGAGCTCTCTCTTGACATCATCCCTCACTCTTTCCTCCATTCTCTCATTCTCTGACAAGCAGTAGCCCTTTTCCTTGCTGAGGCAAACCCCTGTACATTGATTCTTGATATCATCTCTCCCATCTTCAATCACACACATGCCCGAATCTAAATTCAGGAATTAAAGAGGCCCCTAGCCCTGAAATTATACCACAAAGCAATAATAATAAACACTGGCACCGATGAATAAATAATAGATAATAATAACAGATCACTAAAACAAACTACCTGTGGAAGAATCAGTCTCTTTAGAACTCAATCATTTGTTGTTTGTTGTTTGTGCTTTGTTTTTGAAGGGGACCATGATATCAGGAAGGTGATGTCATGACTTGCAAGTCAATTGGATTTAAGTGATGGAGGAATATGCAAAATTATCAGCCTCACTCTCCCCTCAGCAACCATCTTGGTTCAGTGGCCAGATACAGATCAGGATCACTGGAGATGGCCCAGAATGCAGTGGGGGACCTTGCCCTTTTTAAGCTAAGGTCTTTCCCAGGTCTCAGTTTGACTGAGACAACACTCATTCAGTGGCTAAGGCTAGGTGAGAAATGAGGCAATGACTTGGGTACTACAAGCTCAAATTAGTGAAGCCATTGCCTCTGCTCTTAACAAATAATTAGTTTTTCCCTTTTAACTGGACATGCCAAATCATGATGGCTTCCTTGAAATGGGCCATCCTTGTGGTTCAGAGAATGCAGTCAGCCCACTAAACCCCTACTTCACCCAGATCTTCTTCAAAACTACCTACCCAAGCTCTCTTGCCTTATGCTGAGCATCACAGAATCATAGATTTAGAACTGGGAGGGGGCTGAGACAAGAAAGCATCAAGTTCAACCTCTCATTTCACGGTGAGGAAATTGAGAAAATAAGATGCTAAATGTCTTACCCAGGGTCACAGAGCTGTCATGTCAGAGGTAAGATTTGAACTCATGTCTGATTTTAAGTCCAGCATTCTATCGACTATGACACCTAGCTGCCACTCAGCATCATAATGATGCAACAAACACTTACTTAAGATAGAATGCCAGGTAAGTAACAGGCAGTGGGTGTTGTTGGTACAATGCTATCGATTTCACCCTTTGAATGTCTCCAGTAGCACTAATCTGCTTTATAATGAATCTCCCAGTCCCTCAATTTGAACTCACAGTCTAACCTAAGATATTTCTCTTTGCTAATCATCTAAATAACTTCCTTAGTTTTTATTTTATTTTATTTCCAATCCTATTGAAATGCACCCACATCATTCATTCCACTTGACTTTTTCTCCACTTCTAGCCCTGGCCTCTAGTTTCCAAGTGCACTTCTGGTTTTATTGCTTCTTACTGACTTCCCTCAAAAAAAAAAAATACCAAGTACCCTACCAAGTACTCCAGTCACTTGACCTCAAGAACACTCAAACTCAACCTAACTAGCCCTCCCATTCTTCAAAAAAAAGTGATGAAGGAAGGAGATGAAATCTTGGACACCAGCAGAATTTTTTTATTTTTCATAAGCTTGAAAAAATATCGGAAATGTGGATTCCATTTTCCATCCAAAAATGCAAGTATAAAGCTGACAGGATACATGAGTACTTAGACAAAAATAAGGTGGCTTCTGCCCAACCTAATCTTGGGAAAGAGCTTCAAGAACTGGACCAACCCAGAACACCATGAAAGAGTGTAACAGAATTGGGTGGGATTCATCTTAAAACTTGCATACCTTCAAGATACAGGCTAGCCGAGCCAGATCAAATGTTTCATGGGGTTTTGTTATATTTGTTGTTTAATTATTTTTCAGTCATGTCTGACTCTTCATGATGCCATTTGGGATTTTTTTGGCAAAGATACTGGAGTAGTTTGTCATTTCCTTTCCCAGCTCATTTTACAGATGAGGAAACTAAGGCAAATGTTGTGAAGTGATTTTTCCAGGGTCACACAGCTAGTAAGTGTCTGGGGTTGGATTTGAACTCATGAAGAGGAATCTTTCTGACTCCAGGCCTGCCTATCCACTGTGCCACCTAGCTGCCCATTTTCCTGGGATGGGGGGAGGTAAATCATGTGGCAGAGAGAAATACTTAACATAAGCTGCAATCATCATAGATTTGTACAAGAAGTCATTTTAACTCAAGGTTCCACTAGATTTCAAATAACTTGGATGTCAGGACCTAGGAATTTCACACACACCCCAAGCCTCTCCTCATTCAAATTCCTAGGAAAGCATTCCATAAATCAGGACAGAATAGCAAAGGTGTTTACTATCTGAGGCAAGGAACAAAAGAGAAAATCTTGGAAGTGTTTATTAACTAGCGGAAAAAAAGGCTTGCAGACACTTAGTTTGGTATGTTCAAGTTACACCCTTTCGTGGTAATAGGGGGACTTCTTAATTACGAGCCATCTCTGGTTTTGCAGTCCTACTTCTGGAGTATTTTTAGGTAGAGCAAACTTCCCCCAGGCTATTTACACTCCTAGCCAAGGTGATAATAATAGCTCCTATTTACATAGCACTTTCTAATTTACAAAATACTTTCATTAAATCATTTGATCCCTGCTATGGAAGTAGTGAAATACTTATATTCCCATTTTACAGATGAGGAAACTAAGGCCAGGAGAAGGTAAGTGACTAGTCCAGGACCACATACCAAGTAAGAGAGCTGGACTGCAAACTGAGGGCCCCTCATTTCAAATCCACAGCATTCTGCCTTTCTTGCAGAGCCATCCAAAAAGCAGAAAAATAAAACAACACAACACACTTTTTTGCTGCTGAAAAGAAGAAAATAACTTTTCTAGGTCAATTGGTTCAATTTATTTCATTTGGCTTTTTATCCTCTTTAAAACACAGCATTCTGCCCATGAATGTCATTAAAGGTGGTATGACATGTATTTTTAAAATGTAACTTTAAAGATTCATCTAAGGTCCTCACTGTTTCATTGGTTATGTGTCCTTCGTTTTTGAAGGGGACTGTGACATCAGAGACCATGACACTGGAATTGAATTGAATTGAATTGAATTGAATTGAATTGAATTTGAGAGAGGGAAGGCTGTGCCCAGTCACCAGCATCACTTTCTCCTCCAGAGTCATTTGGGTCCAATGGTCAGATATAGATCAGGATGACTAGAGATGACCCTGGTTGCAGTGGGAGACTTTGGCCTTTTAAAGCTAAGGTCCTATGGCATTAAAAAAGGCACATATAGGACAGAGTTTTCTAAGGCTGCCCAAAAAGCAATCTGTGAAGACAGAACCTTTGTCCTCCATCCCTCTCATTCCCTAAACCTCTGGCAGCATTTGAAGAGAATGATCACCCTCATTCCATGCTGAGAAAATGGTCCCAATATTTGTAATATTGCTATGGGTGAAGGTTTCTAATCTCTGTTTTAGAACATTAACCATGCTGGCACCACTTTTAGTTTGTTGCTAACACCATGGAGTGGTATCCTTCTGTTACATCCTTTAAATAGTAGATTCATTTTCCCCAAAAGTAAAAGGCATCAGGGCATTAACTGTATTCATTTGCAATTTCCATATTAGTCATCAGAACTAAAATGAGACGATCATCACCCAAGTCAAACGTGGTGTCATTAACTATATAATATTTGTTGAAAGCTTATTGCATGTGCTAGAGATGCCAACACAAAGAGGCAAAGAAGATTTTATTTTTTCTCAAGGAGACTACAGTTTAACTGGCAAGATATATAACTGCACCTCTCTCTCTCTCTCTCTCTCTCTCTCTCTCTCTCTCTCTCTCTCTCTCTCTCTCTCTCTCTCTCTCCAAATACATACGCATATATGTGTATATATAATATAAATATATATTCATATTCATAATAGGGTTATTTCAAACTGTATACGTGTCATGCTAATAATTAGACAATGCATTAATTATCCTTCTGTTTAAACAAGGGCTAAATGTTAATTTAACTCAGGCTTTTATTAAACGGGTTTCCATATGAAAGTATTGAGGACACTTCTAGGTAGTAACTGTAAAGCTCATGATGTTAAAAGATATTCAAGAAATACAAATGCACTCTTACTTAGTAATACTTAATGCATATGTGAAAGAAAACAATTACTTTGTCTGAAGGGTAAACAGGAGAAAATTAATGAATTTTCTAATTTTCTGCTCTATCACCATTATCCAGTGGTTTCCTCTGTAGAGAAGACACATTTGTGTATGAATGTATGTCTATATGTGTGTACATATAAACATGTATGCACATATAATACACATGTGTGTGCATATACACACAGTTGCACACATGCAAACTCAAACCTCCTTGTTCAAAAATTCAAGTAAAACCATTGTATAAAATCAGGGTGGTATGCATGAAAATTATATACATCTCTCATGTCCATACTCTTCTACCCCTGCTGCTGCCCCTGATGCAAGCCCTCCTTCCCTCACAAATGGACTATTGCAACAGCCTTCTTGGTCTTGCCTTAAGTCTCTCCCCATTCCAATTGGTCCTCCACTCAGCTTTCAAAAGGACCCTTCCACAAAGTTCGGATCGGACCATATCATACCCCTTCAGTACACTCCATTGACTTCCTGTCAGTGACTCCTCGGATCCTCCAATCCAGGAATCAAATATAAATATTATATACATATATATATATATACTCATTTTGCCATTTAAAGCCCTGATCCCTTCAGACTTCTCCAGTCTTTTCAAACCTGACTATCCGGCATCTTCTCTGCAATCCAGCGACACAGTCCACCTGCTATGTACCAGGTACCATGCAAAGCACAAAGAAACTCAAAGACAATCTATGCTCAAGGAGTTGTCTAATGGAGGGGACAATATGCAAGTAACTAAGCAAAACAAGTCAAATACAGGGTCAATTGGAAATGATACTATCACTAGCCCCTAGTTTTTTACTTTATAAAACAAAGAGGACTAAGTACTTAATCTCGAATGTCCCTTATGACTCCAACATTCTATGTTCAAAGGTTCCTTCCATAGTAAGCTAGATAGGGTGCTGGATTTTAGCAAGATAAGGGTTCAAATCATCCTTCTGATACTTAGTTGTTGCATAACCTTGGGTAAGTGGCTTAACTACGCTGTGCTTCAGTTTCCTCATTTGTAAAATGGGGAGAATATTATCTACAGCTTTTATTTCTCAGATTTATTATGAGGATTGAATGAGATAGCATATACAAAGCAAATTCTAAGTGCTAGTAATGTCAGTGTTAATTGTTCATGGGTAGGCTGAGCCAATATAATAAAAATGACAATTCTGCCTAAGTTAATTTGCTTATTAAGCTGCATATCAATTAAACTACCAAAGAATCATTTTATAGAACTAGAAAAAAATTAGTAATAAATTCATCTGAAAGAACAAAAGATCAAGAATACCAAGGGAATCAATAAAAAAGGGAAGGATGGCAGCCTAGAAGTTTCAGATTTCAAACTCTATTACAAAACGGTAATTATCAAAACAATATGGTAGTGTCTAAGAAACAGAGTGGTGGATCAGTGGAATAGATTAGGTATATAGTATCCAGTAGTAAATGACCATAGTAATGAAGTATTTGATAAACCTAAAGATCCAAGTTTTGAGAGTAAGAACTCAACATTTGACAAAAATTCCTGGGAAAACTGGAAAGTAGTTTGGCAATAACTAGGCATAGATCAACATCTTATACTATATACTAAGATAAGGTCAAAACTGATAAATGATTTAGACATAAAGGTTTATACCATAAGTAAATTTGGGGAGGATGGGAAAATGTATTTGTCAGACCTACAGACAAGTTTATGACCAAACAAGAGATAGAAACGATTGCAGGAAGTAGATAATTTTGAATACTGTAAGTCAAAAAGCTTTTGCATAAGTAAAACTAATTCAATCAAAATTAGAAGGCAAACAGGAAATGGGGGGAGGGGAAGGGGGATTTATAGCAAGTTTCTTTGCTGAAGGCTTCATTTCTCAATTATATAGGGAACTGAGTCAAATTTGTAAAAATAAGAACCATTCCCCAGTTACAAATATTCAAATAATATGAACAGGCAGTTTTCAGAGAAAAGAAATCAAAACTATCAATAATCACCTGAAAAACTGCTATAATTCACTACTGATTTTAGAAAAGCAAATCAAAACAACTCTGAGATGCCACTTTTACACCTATCAGATCGGCTCCCATGAAAGAAAAGGAAAATGACAAATGTTGGAGGGGATGTAGAAAAATTAGCATACTAATGCACTTTTGGTGGAGTGGTGAATTAGGCTCAACCATTCCAAAGAACAGTTTGGAACTACATCCAAAGAGCTAGCAAACGATGCATACCTTTTGACCTACCACTACTATACTCTGTATTCTAAAGCAAATAGAAAAGGACTTATTTATACAAAAATATTTATAGCAACTCTTTTTGTGGTGGCAAAGAATTGGAAGTCAAGGGGATGCCCATCAGTTGAGGATTGGCTGAACAAGTTATGGTACATGTTTGTGATGGAATACTGCTATGCCATAAGAAATGATGAGCAGGATAATTTCAGAAAAACTTAAGAAGACTTATATGAATGAATCCAAAGAGAAGTGAGTACACCCAGGAGATAATTATACACAGTAACAGCAACATTGTAAGGATGATCAGCTCTGAATTACTTAGCTACTCTGATCAAGGCAGTGACCCAAAATAATTCTAAAGGATCATGATGAAAAGTACTGTCCACCTCCAGAAAGAGAACTGGTGAACTCTGAATGCAGATTGAAGCAATACCTTTTAAAAATTCCTTTATTTTTATTGTTTCATTTTGTTTGTGTTTTCTTTTGGAACATGGATAATATGGAAATATGTTTTGCATGACTTCACATTTATAATAAATATCCAGATGCTTGTTTTCTCAAGGGGGGGGATGGGAGGAAGGGAAAGAATTTGGCACTCAAGATATTGAATGAAATAAATAAAAGATAATTTAAAAATAAAATTAGTAATAAATGAAAATTTTAAATCAACCAAGTTAGGAGGATTTGCTAGGGCAAGACGGCATTTTTGACATTGATCTCTTTGGTAACTATCATTTATGTGCAGCCTCCCTTGGGGAATAAGTGATGAAGGCACACTCCCCTCATACACACACACACACACACACACACACACACACACACACATGCACACACACACACACACATACACATACATACATTTCAGAGCAGAAACACCATGTTTTCACTTTTTCCTAAGATCTATGAGGGTTTTTTTAAGTTGGCTACTGAACAGAAACCTAATGGATATGCCAAAGGGGAAATCTCCATCCCTCAGGCCACTGCTGAGCTCTGGGGGGTGGGGGATGGTGAGAGAAGCCCTTTTTCTCACTGGACTTTAAGTCATAAGCACGTGGCTGCCCAAGCAGGCCTGTGTCTGTGATAGACCCACCCCCTGTTTGTGGCCTCTTTCCTTTAGCACAGAGCCTTGGGAGATCTTGAAAGGCAGCTGACATTTCCCCTCTTTCTAGACATTCAAGCAATTGTGCAGAGCTGATCCTAAGAGCTGTAGAAGCGCATGAGCTGAGATGAAAACCAGTTGTCCAAAGAGCAGGAAACTATTGAAAGACAGCCATTAAATATTAAATAATCTGATAACGAATGAGCCATAGTCAATGGGGCAAAAATGTAAAATAACTAATCAGCAGCCCTCATAGCACTGCTTGCCAACATCCCAACAAGGCTTGATGGGATAAAGGGGAATCATGGCATGATTCCTCATTGCTTACTGTTCCACTTTCTGTGTGGGAATAAAGCTATCTATCCCATATCTGATTCATGTTTAACTTCTTAGTACCTTTTCACCTCCTTCTGCCCTTTCTGGGGAGGATCCAAAATAACGATAATGATAACAGCTAACATATACAGAATTCTTTGTACATGCCAGGCACTGTGCTCAGCACTTTACAGTTATTATCTCATTTGAGCTTCCCAACAACCTTGGGAGGTAGGTGCTGTTATTATCCCCAATGTACAGATGAGAAAATTGAGGTAAGCATGGGTTAAACATTGCACAGGGTCAAACAACGAGTACGTGTCTGAGGCAGGATTTGAACTCAGATCTTTCTGACTCCAGGCTTGGCACTCTAGCCACCGAAATGGAGGTGAAATTGGAGCACTAGGAAGCCTAATTCTCCTCTGGAGGGAACAGGCAACCCTAGAGTCATGAACCCAGGGCAAACCACAAGGAAAGAAAAGAGACTAGTGAAGGTGTCTCCCTTCAGGGCAGCAGAACTAGTGAGCTGTCCTGGCTGACATGAACCGTTAGCATTGTCATCATCACAAGTAGCTCACATTTGCATAACCCTAGCTGACATCATCAGCTGGACTCCAGGAGGACTTTGTGATGCAGGTATTGCAGAATGCCCATTTTGCAGAAGAGGAAACTGAGGCTCAGAAAAGTAACATTACTTGTTGATAGTCCCATAGTTAGTAGGTAAAAAAAGGTTAAGAGAATAGTGATGGGATTTTCTAAGGGCTTTAGGGTTAGCTGCCAAAGACAAGGGTCACTTCTTTCCTATAAGCATCAGCAATTGAGGGTAGGGATCATAAAGGAGCTATAAGGGCTGCCCTGTAACCTGTCCCTTGAGAGGAAATATTCTGAAGCAAATATCCAATACTCATTAAAATCCTGCCATATAGAATGCCCATCCAAGAGCCACAGGGCAGAGGAGGTAGGGATGGGGGTGGACCAAGTCCAAGAAAGGCAGAGGAA
Source organism: Notamacropus eugenii (assembly GCF_028372415.1). Lineage (NCBI taxonomy): Eukaryota > Metazoa > Chordata > Mammalia > Diprotodontia > Macropodidae > Notamacropus > Notamacropus eugenii. The sequence goes on from NC_092878.1 coordinate 166,742,896, forward strand.
GGGAAGGAGCCCTTCTTGGGCAGTGGGGGAGGGAAGTTCAGGAAGGAAGAGCCCTTTTAATGATATTTGTTATAAGAAGATTCCCAAGGGCCCATATTTAACATTTTGTTGCCCAAGTGGCATAAAAGATATTATTAAAGGCAGATATGACTAGAAAACAGGAGAGTCCAACAGACAGCCCAATACTGAACTAGCATATACTGAATTCAGTATTTGGACAGTTCAATTCTAGACTGACAGAAAATGCACCAGAGAGCTGCAAAGTCTTGGGCAAGGAGTCAGGTAGGAAGAATTTGGAAAAGCTCCTTGAAGCCAATAAGCAGAAAAGGACCAGATTCAGCTCTTAGCTTTCTCCATTGGTGGAAGGTAACAGTCCTCAGCTCCCATTTGTTTGGCCTGCCGAGAGATAGTCAATGTGTGAATTAGGAATACAATCTTGACCCAGTGCCATGCTGAGGTTTTCCTTCTGGCAGAAGCATCCTAGGGTTCATGAGCCAGTGGAGGAACAGAGAAGGAAAGGAAATGTATTTGGAAGGGCAAGGGGGAAGGAGAAGAAAAAGTTGAGAAGCATGGGGCATTACGATTCTGAGTTAAAGATCCAAAGATAAAATCTGAATGGGACTTTCAGCCCCAAAAAGGAGCCGGGTCAGGCAGGACTGCAGCAGACAAAAGGTAGGGTCAAAGAGAAGGCTGAGAAGATGCAGGTATGGTTGATGAGGGGCAATGGTGCCAAGAGAGCTTACAACTCACAACCTAACTAGCAAAAAATTGACTCAGTTCACTAATGATTATCATTCAGCCAATTTATATTCAGTCCCCAAGAAACTTGCCAGAATTCTTAAGAGGAAACTGCAGCCCTAAAATAAAATGGGAAATGGGAAAAGCTTGGGTTGACCCAACCAGGGAGACTTTCCCACAGTGGTGGAGCTGAGGACGGAATGACAGGTATCTCCTTGCAGAGTAATTGCCTCAAAATATCATACTGCCTGGATTTTATAAGCCTCTAGTCCAGGAGAACATAACAGTATTTGTATCACAGAACCAACCCCCTGGTAGGCTGATGAAGCCTGGGGCCTCCTCAGAATATGGGTTTTAAATGCATAAAGGAAAATACATAGGCTTAGGTAGCAAACACATCACTGGAAAACAGCTATCAAAATATAAACTTTAAACAAAGTTCACAGATCCCAGGTTAAGGAAGCAGTTCTGGCTTGTGATGTGTTCACATACTGATGGAACAGGGGTCCATGAAAAAGTGACCAGTAGGACGTAATCAGTATATGCCCAGTATGTGGGCAAGTGCCTGTGCTGGAGAATTCTCCAGAACCCAGACATCACTTACTTGATCTGAGTCTTGGACTGTGCTGTACTAAACAAAAACTGTCATTTTTTATGTAGAGAAATACTGAACCTTTTACCAACAGTGTCACATACGGAACACAGCCTCACTTGGTAATTTCCAAAAGGACATAGTTTAGTTTAGTCCATCTCAGTTCCCACTCTCCCTAAAAAATAATTGTCTGTGCATCATCAAAGATATCCAAAGTGACTATAAGGTTTAACTCCCTTACCACACAGTCAGCTCTGTAATGAATGCAGGGCCATTAAGCCCCAAGTATGGGGCTGAGTTGTTAGCTGAGCAGCAGACCAGTCCCAAACAGCCTCATGAAGTCAGCTGCTGAGATTTGACTGTCTGGGAACTCTCTGAGTTTGGGAGCAACATACCCATTACCAGTGACAGGCTGGCCACCACTCACAATGGGACGTCTAATAAAAGGACAAACTATTCCATTTTTATTGCATTTGCTGATGGGGAAGTAAGATTACAAGGCATTATTGTATTACCAAGTTGAATGGAGCCAAGTATAACAGTTCTGGACAGGAAATAGCAGGTTTCTTTGACAACATACAGAGAGGTGATACAGAGTTGTCTTTCATCAGGAAATACTGGCTCCATTCCCCATATTCCAAATTTGGAAAATGGCCCCAAGTTTGGGAGCTTTGCTGTGTTCTTGTATGATGCAGGTTCTTTTAGATTGCAAAACAATCTATCTCTTTGGCTCACAAGCTTTGGCTAGCTTACCAAGGCTCACAGCTTGGGGCAGAGAATCCAGACCTACCAAAATCTGAAAACGTTGTTATTAAACTCCCACACCCGGGCTGGAGGGGACAGGACACACATAAGATCTTGTGATTTTTTAGAGTAGGAAGGAAGCTCAAAGGTCCAACTTCCTTTTAATAGAGAAGGAAATTGAATACCAAGGACAGGAAACGTTTGCCAAAGGTCATACAATAGTCATACATACATAGGTAGCAAAGACTCCATTGCAAGTCCTATGAAGCCATAGCCAGTGATCTTGCCCAAACATCAGGATGGTTTCCCAAAATGAAACAAAATTCTCTTATAATAAGGACACCAGATAAGGCAAACCCTTACTGGCTAATTGCATTGATTAGAGCACTTGCTAATGAAGTCCTGGTCATGGATTTAATTTAGTAGGAGGCAGCTTAATGTCAAGGCTTTGTCCAACCTTGACTACCCACCTGGGAAGGCTCCATCCCCAAAGGGGACTCAGTAAAAAAGAGCAGGAGCCCAGCTAAGAAAAATTGTTCAGAAGGCATATGGTAACAAGAACATTGCTTCTATGAACTAAAAGCATGTCCTAAATGAATGTCACCACCAACCTTGGATTTCTGTGACATGAAAACTGAATCACAGGAATAACTCCATCTATATGACACTTGGAGGTTTGTAAAGCACTTTCCTCACAAGAGCTCTGTGTAAATGATCATGGTCTTATGAGGCCAGGAAAAGTGACATGACTTATTCAGGGCTGCACAACTAGAAAGTCTCAGAGCCAAGATTCCAACCTAAGTCTCCCTTTCCCACCACATGAAGAAGCAAACTCTGTCATTATTCATCATGAAATCATTATGATTATGTCCAATCCTGCTTTGACCATTTATCTTATCACTTGACTAAAATATTTCTCCATTCCACTTGGATGATTCTCTAGAGAAAGGACAGAAATTGGTGAATCAGCTCACCTCTCACTTGGGAGAACAAATAAATACTTCATTCATTCATTCATTCATTCACTCATATACACAGTGATTTCCTAAGATGCCTCTAATGCTTCAAAAGAAGCAGAGGCAACTCCAGCCTTGGAGTCAACAGCCCTTCAATAAAATCAGTTCTAAATAAACTAAGGACTGAGATTTTGTTGTTTTGTTTTGTTTGTTGGTCTTGGGGGTAAAAGAGTTGTTTGTTTTTAATCTCTTTTAAATGGAAATGCCTCCTCAGATGGTGATTAGCACTGGATTATTAAATTAGTAAGAAATAGATTATTTAGCATGTCAGTTGAGTACTAGGATTAGGGATCTAGAAGGATGGATAAGTAGAACTGATCCATTACTGAACCAGGCAATTACATGGTAGGAGACGCTTGACAATTACCAATTTCCAATGTGTTTTGGTCCATCTTCCCTTAGCCACATCCATCATGGTGGAAAAAGTGGCTAGTTTTCAAAGTATGCCTAATGAGTTTCATCACTATAGTAGTAGACAGTGTAGACAGATATACAACCTCAGGTTAGCTCTGGGGCCTCTCCACCCTATTCACTATCTGCCTCAGATGCTCCAGACATACACTGGGACCTGACCTTTGAATCATGAATGTTCAGAGCTCCTTCCTCAGGAAGACAGTGATTAACAAACATTAAAGCCAAGTACCAGGCATACACATCTCCTTGGGGACTCCGGAAATTCTTCACAATTCTGAAAACATGGAGTGCTATTTCTAGGGCAGGTGGGCTACAGAGCAGACTCTTATAAAGACACAGCCCTGGCCAAGGAGAAAGAAAGATGTCTACATGGCCCAAGGAAGTTTAAGTCTTGAGAATGCCAACGTTTTGCTCACTACCCCCTCCCACTTGCCCTGTCTAGCCCACTGCATTGCCCAGGTAAGACAAAAGCACATACACAAACACCCTTCTGACTGAACCAAGCGTCCTCCCTTTTGATCAGAATTAATTGGCTCAAAGATTCCAAAAGCGGCTGATCTCCATCTTTCCGGACACCTCTGGTATACATCCCATCCTCAGTATTCCCCTGCACCAAGGGCTTATAGGCCCTGTATTCCCAGATTTGAATAACTTCTCATATCTAAATAGCACTTTCCGAAACTTGGGAGCTGGGTAGCCCATTGCCATCCTCATTTTCCAGAGTCAGTCTTCAGAGAGAGGATGACATCCTCAATGTCTCACAAGCTGTAAGTGCTCAAGGGAGGAATTGAGACACTGCTGGCTCCAACTGCACCTTTTCCTAATGTACCACACTGCCTCTCCTCTGTGTGTGCCTTGTTCCCTCCAGACACACCATGGAAAAGAATGAGAGCTTGTTCAAGGCAGAAGGGAAACTTGGGGATACAAAAGAAGAACTCAGAATAATCCCTAGCCTCAAGGAGCTTACACTCTGTAGGGAGATCAATGTAGGATGGCAGGAATGGATAAGTGGAGATCTGTACTAAGAGAAGGATTATTACATTGATAAGTTCATAAATACTTTTAAGTATGGGAGAACTGATGAACTAGATTTCTGTTGGATGTTCATTTCACCTATGGTTCTTCTCCTTGTGCATTTGCTTCAATTGTATCTGACTCTTGGCAACGATACTGGAGTGGTTTGCCATTTCCATCTCCAGCTCAGATTACAGATGAGAAAACTGAGACAAAGAGGGCTAAGTGACTTGGCCAGAGTCTCAGATCAAATACAAAATCCTCCATTTGGCATTCAAAGCCCTTCATTACCTATCCCCCCCTCCCCCACCTTTGGAGTGTTCTTGTACCTTGCTCCCAAACACAGACTTCAAGCCAATGACGCTGACCTCTTGGCTGTTCCCCTACCCCCATTCCTGGAACACTCTCCTTCAATCCACCTCCTGCCTTCTGTGACTTCTTTTAAATCCCAGCTAAAATCCCACCACCTACAGGAAGCCTTCTCCCATCCCTCTTGATTCCACTGCCTTCCCTCTGCTAATTATGTCTCTTATTTATCCTGCATATAGCTTGTTTGTACAAATTTGTTTGCTTGTTGTCTCCCCTATTAGATTATAAGCTCCCTGAGGTCAGGGACTGTTTTCTGTCTCTTTTTGTATCCCATGTGATTACACAGTGGCTGGCACATACTAAGTGTTTTATACATGTTTTGATTGATTTCTGTAGCTTGTGGGTGTCCAGGCCAGAACTCAAACCCTGCCTCCTCTGTCCTGGGTCCAAACCCCAAACTCCTTCTGCTATAGTAAGACTCCCCTCCTCTCTAATTCCCTTTTTTCTTTTCCTTGCAGGTACCTGATATGGGGAGATTTCAAAGAGAAGAGGCCTGTTTTCTTTTGCACCAAAGCATTGGAAACTATGATGAACCAAGATTCAAGGAACTCAGCTTCTAGACCCCCATTTGGTCAATAACCAATAATGTGACTTCCATGATAGGGTCAGATCTAACATGCAGCAGGATCAGCTGCCTACTTTAGCTGGGGCTTTCTTGAGGGGGTTAGGGGATGGAAATAAAATCCACATATATCTGTTGGCAATTTGAAGCCTTCACAATCTGCCCTCAGGCTACCTTTCTCAGTTTATCACCTGTTACCCTCTGCTACAATCAAAATGGTGCAGTTGCCACTTGATATTCCTCTCCTACCTGTGTGTCTTTGATGCGCTTTGTCATACCCAGAAAGCTCTCCCATTTCACCTCTGCTTTTTAAAATATCTAGCTTCCTTTAATGACCAACTGTGATACCACCTCCTAGAGGATGCTTTTCTTGACCACCTCCTCCTCAAATTCTTTTGGATGCACCTACCTGTGTACATGTTGGGTGTCAATACCAAAAGAATGCAAGCACCCTGTAGTACAAGACCACGTAAGTCTCCTACTTAGCCAATTCCAATGAGGACCTCTTGCTTCTAGGATGAAATAGAAAGCCCTCTATTTACTTGTTAAATCCCACACATCCCAGCCCTAACCCATCCTTCCGGCCTCATTGGACATCACTACACTCTCAATCCTAGCAAAGTGACCTTCTCTCTATTCCTTACACATCATCTCCCACTGCCTGTCTCATGCCTTTGCACCAGCCATCTCCATTTCTGCAATGCCCCCTCCACACCGTTACCTCAAAGCCCTGCTCTTTTAAGATTCACTCTTTTCATATTCTGCATGAAGCTTTTCCCCATCCCTCCCACCCCAGAATAATAGTGAGTGCCCTCCCTCACCAAACTACATGGCATCGACCTATTTCATATGTATTTGTATTTATTCATTTTATGTTTCTTTAGAAGATATTTGCATATGTGTTTGTTGTCTCCCCCATGAGGATGAGAGTTCCTTGTGAAGAAAGACCATTTCCTTCTTTGTCCTTGTCTCCCCGGTGCCTGGCAGTGCCTGGCACAGAAGATACGCTAAGAAATACTTCATTCATTCATGCCTTTTTGTTTATGTATCCCCAGTGCCTAAGAAATATTTATTAGATTCAGCTGGACTGGAAATTCTGCTATTGCTGGCTCTGACTGCTTGTTGTATCCCCTCATAGATCCCAAGGTCTGAGTGCCTATAATGAACAACACACCCAGAGCCAACTACGATCATTTACCTGACTTGGAGTCAGTAAGTGTCTAAGAACAGATCTGAGCTCAAGGCTTCCCAGTTCCTATGCACTGAACTACCAGCAGCCTTCAGAGAGATGAAGTAACTTACTCAGGATTACACAGCTAATAAGTGTCACACTCAGGACTTCCTGACTCCAAGTCCACCATTCTATCTACTGTTGCACTTAGCTTCCTAAAGAAGGGGTTACTATTGTCAACTGGCTTTCCTCTTTTGTCTTAAAGCAGTTGTAAAAAAGGAAGGTATGGCTCCCCTCCCACATGTCTGATGTTTCTCTGACATGGCTTTCAATTAAAGAGACATGGTCCCCTCTTTTCCCATTCTCATAAGATCTAGCTCTCAACAGAACAATACCATAGAAGTCCCATAAGGGGATTGGCCTCTGATTTGGAAGGCATGGCCACCCTGCCACCTTCTCCTTCCCTCTTCCCACTCAGAGATTCATTCAGTCCGCTGGGCAATGAATCCTTAGCTTCCAAATTACCCACAAGCACTCCTCAGCTGCTAGCATCTTGAGTGAAAGTAGGTATCAGGAAAGTACCACCAGAATCTGCAGTATTCTCTGCTCCAAGTTGTCTTAATGGCAGTTCTATAGTACACTTCTCATCTAATTTTCCTTTCTCTCCCTCCCTCTCCTTCTCCCTCTCTCTCTCGCTCCCTCTCTCTCTCCCTCCCTCCCTCTCTCTCTCCCTCCCTCTCTCTCCCTCCCTCTCTCTCCCTCCCTCTCTCCCTCCCTCCCTCCCTCTCTCCCTGTCTCTCTGTCCCTCCCTCCCTCCCTCTCTCTCTCTCTCTCCCTCTGTCTCTCTCTCTGTCGACATTTCTATTGGCAAATCCTAACAGAGATATTACAAAGTGCATTATTTCTTTGAGTCCTGTAAAACAGGCCTTGATGCCATCAGACCATCTCCTCCAGCTCCCAAACCCCCACCCTCAGGTGCTGTCACTTCACACTCAACTAAAAAGATTGTGGCCAGAGGACAGGGGCTCCCTTGACTCTCCTTCATGCTATGTTCTAAGGATATTCACCATCCCTTTTCTTTCCCTTCAGAGTTAGAGGAAGACATGTCCCTACTTATGGGCATGGATTGATTTCATACCCTTCTATCTGATCCCCAGCATCTCACCCTCCCCCCCTCAAGCATCCTGAAGCCATCTTTCTACTGGATCCTCCATTTCCCTACAAAATGCTTCTTTCTCCAATTCTAAACAAAAGCTTTCTGGACTCTCCTGCTCCACACCTCTTCTTTCTTTCACCAAAGAATGCTCCTGGGGAGATACGTGGAAGGAAGACACATCTGTGTTTGATGCCTCCACTGCCATAGTGCCTCTGTTTCTCCCACGTGACTTCTCTAACCCACAAATCATTTCAAACTTCTCTAAAGTCACTTCTTGTTGTTCATTTGTTTTAGTCACATCCAGTTCTTCATGACCCGATTTGGGGTTTTCTTGTCAAAGATGCCATTTTCTTTTCTAGCTCGCTTTACAGATAAGGAAACCAAGGCAAACAAAGTTAAGTGACTTGCCCAGGCCCAAACAGCTAATAAGTGTTTGAGGCTAGATTTGAACTCAGGAAGATGAGTCTTCCTGAATTCAGGTCTAGCGCTCTATCCACTGTGCCACCTGGCTGCCCAAGATAATTAATGCCCTTCTAATGAGTAAACCCAATGGTTTTTCTCGGTTGTCATTCATTTAAGCCTCTTTGCATCACTTGACCAAATGGAACCTGCAGCCTTGAGGCCACATGTGGCCTTCTAGGTCCTTGGGTGTAACCTTTTGATGGAGTCCAAGTTTTCCAGAACAAATCCCTTTATTAGGGGGCAGTTATTCTGTGAAGTCTGGATTCAATCAAAGGGCCACACTTGAGGACCTAGAGGGCCACATGAGGCCTCAAGGCCATGGGTTCCCTACCCTTGGACTATCCTCTCCTGGATACACCTTTGCCCATTGTCTTTCAGAATACTACACATTCTTGACTCTCCTCTGTCCTCTGTGTCTCCTTTGAAACCACTGACGGTGGTTTCCCTAGAGTTCATCCTTCTCTTATCTCTCTAAATCATCCCCTTTTGTCAGCCTTACTCACAACAATATTCAGATCAACAACACCCAAATCCAGATTCCAGGCTCACCTTTACATCTATCTATCTATGGAACATCACTGTCTAGCTTTGCCATTGTGACCTCAAACTCAACCCACTGGGTAACTGACGTGTTACCCAGACCTAGAATGCCTCATTTATACCAACACAATGCTACATGACAATATCCTCTCCAACACTGAAACTCAGTTCAGATTCCATCTGTTTCCTGACACCTTCTATCATGGTGTCAGGTGTTACTGACCTTTCCACCTTCAGACACTTTGGGAATTATTATGCATTTAGGTTATTTGTTCCTATATCATAACCTCCTGGAGACTATAAGCATGTCAAGTCTGTGACATTCTAGAAGAGGAATGAGGTTAATCTGGGCCCCATTTGTTCTCAATGAAGCCATCCTGGTACAAAGTTATAACCATTTCCTTTTCTAAGTATTCACAGACTATTTCATTTAACAGTCATTCTGTATTCTTGCCAGGAAGCAAAGTCAAGTTCATCTGCCTGTGGTTTAGAGAGTCTACTTTCTTTTTTTGAAATTTGGGGAATCATTTTTCTGCCATGGGTATATATGATTATTCTCAAGATCCAAGGATGCCATAAGACAATTCACTGGGTGTGATTCTTGCTACAAGAACATTTAGAAGGGATAAAGCTAGGGATTCCAATAAGATCTGTTGTTCGATAATAGGTAGAAATTTAAGCCATACCCTTTGACTCAACAGAGCAATTCCTGGGCATATTCAGCCCCCCCAAGGAAATCAAAGACAGAAACAAATATCTAATATGAACAAAAATATTCACAATAGCACCACTTGTGGTCCCAAAGAACTGGAAGAAAATTGGGTGTCCTTTAGCTGGAGAATGACTGGAAAAGCCATGGTATACAAATGTAGAGGAAGGTTATTGTGCAATATAATTATGAATGTGAAGAATTTAGAGAATTGTACCAAGTTTGGAATGAACTGATGCTAATCAAAATACGCAGAATTCGATGTAAAATGAAAGAGCATTAAAAGGAAATGAACTCTGAGTTTTGCACAAGTTAATAAGGGTTGCAAAGAAGAAATAATAAAATAAACAACGGCCAAAAGGGAGAGCACTTGCGAGAACATGCTGCTGTACGCAGTATCGGACATGGCTGCTAACTGCATGTATTTGTTTCATTTTTTTATTAGTCACAAGGACAGTCAGGCGAACAGACAAGAAATTGTTGTGATGTAAATTAAAAAGAGCCAATGTTTTAAAATAAAAATCAGAATTCCATTCCTTGACTTGACCAAAACGAATTGTATAAATAGTTTTGAAAATGAACGGAAGACGATTCATTTCTGCTTTCAAGGTCTCAGTCTCTCCATCTGTTACATGAGAAGGCATTGGACTCGCTTCCCTTCAAATTTTCCATGTCTGCTCTTCTTTGATTCTAGAACATGGCCCTAAATTAGTCAGCTCTCCTTACTGGTTCCAAAGGAACGCATAGATGGTGTGCTGACTCACTCAGAAACATCAGACCAAAGGCAATGTCCAACTATGGGGTGCGCCAGCACACACAGCACAATTCTTCTGCACTTCTCTGATTCTTTGGCTGGCACCTTTCTACCCAGAAGGCTATATCCTATTCCTTGTCATCCTAGGTAATATCACAAACTATCACAAATTATTGAGCCCACTCAGCATTTTATACAAGGTCACATTGACCAAAGAATCTCAAAGACCAAGGCAAATCACCTCTTTATATATAACCATCCCTTAAATTTCTGAGGAACAGTGACCAGCTGTTCACAGTTGTTTAAAAAAGTCCAAATTCCCACCAGCAGCAATAGCTTTTTTTTAAGCTAGTAGCCAATGCAGCCATTGGAATGTGTCCTACAATTCTAGAAAAAGAAATTGAACAAGCCACCAATGAACTCCCTAAGAAAAAATCCCCAGGGCCAGGTGGATTACAAGCGGATTCTAATAAACATTTAAAAGAACATGTCCCATTGAAACCTCAGCTGATAGGCTTCCCAGTGAGATGACTGACGACCAAGCCGAGATACACCACAGTACCTCCATTGACAACTTGGAGACAAAAACTACTTGATAGGACTGAAATTTAAAATCTGGATTATCAAACAAAAATATCAAAAAAAGCCCCACCACCCTTTTGTTTGTTTTTCATGTAAAATGAATAGCTGGAAAGTGAAGCAATGTCCCCTCCCACCTTTTTCTCTTCCTCGTCCAAAATGTACAAGTCCAAGCTATGTAATTTAAAACTTCACTGAGACCTTTGGAACACTCTGTGAAGGGGCTAGTTAAGTCTAGGTTAGAAAGAATTTTAAAAAGGAGGTTGTCAAATGGCAATGTGAACATACACTCAGTGGAGCACGAAGTAAACAACTTGTCTAAGAGTGTGGAGTCATACAAGAGCCAGGGGTGAAACAGTGATGGATTTATCACCCAAGTGTTTTGCTCAGGTCAACATAATATTAAAAGCCCCGAGGAAGATTTCCATTACATTGGGAGGATCCCTTATAAAGGATTTAGAGAAAGACATGGCCAAGAGTACAAATGGCTATGAAGGCATGCATGGGCTGTGATCTGCACCAGGGGAAGGAAGCTGTCACATTATTGGCATCATGGATGCATCAGAGTTTTGATGTGTATGGTTAAAAAAATTCAATTTTCTGAAGAAACATATTGTGAAGCTATAAGATGAGGAACAAACTTTTTACGTAAGGCATCATTTTTTTCTTTATGTGTTGCTTCCTGACTTTCTCTGAGGTTATGAAGAAATGTTTGGACTGCATGACAAAGCCTCTCTTTCCTAGGTATCCCCAAGGAGAGAGTTTGACTGGACCATGCCAATTCCAATGATGCTTCTTTCTCATCAATCCATCAAAGTAGGTCTCTGAGCACTGAGCTCACACTGCTTGCTTTTCCCCAGCAAATCCATCAGTGACTGTCATTACAATCCTGAAAGGGAGTATTTGGGGTCAGTTCTAAAGAGACTTGTAGTCAACATTTCCGTGTGAAGCATCCCAATAGTTTGGTGACTAAAAGCTGTCCTCCTGGAGTGATTGCATATCTTCTAAAGATGGGACCACCTCTCTCTTGGTTTCCTTCCAAATATCTTCCATCAGTTCATGCTCTCAAGAGTCTCCTCTTACTGGGTCTGTGCCATCCCACTGACATTTACCTCACTGATGACTGCTTGGGTGAGGAGGAAACCTTGTGACAGAAAGTGGGTAAGACTTCAAGTGTGAGGGATGGATAGGAGAATACGAGGCAACTGAAAGAAGTTTCCCAAGAGGAAATACAATGCCAGAAACTAGACCTCATTTTATTGTTCTTTCCTGCATTCAATTTCTCTACCATTCCCAATTAACTCAGAGATAATGGAAATAACTAGGTCGTTGCATTATCCAACTTGACAAGCAAATGATAGATCAACATGAAGTAGAAAAGGAGATAAATTCTCAGAGTAGGCAATGGACCAAAAGATTGAAATCACCATTATCCTCCCTGCCTTAGGTCTGACTCATATCGGAAAGGAAGATTTAGCATCCTTTCTTATCTTCACCATCTCCTATTATCATGACACTCAAACACACTTAAGAGACTGGGATGGTCCCAGCTGCTAGAATGGCAGCTTCTGAAAGGAGACAAAGCTTGAGTGGACTTCTTTGGAGTCTCCCATGATGCCAAAAACATGCAACACAAATTCAAAGCTTGTCGAGGATTTGTCTCTGTGGAGGAAAACAGTGATAGTTTGTCTGTGACCACAGAAAGAAATCAAATGCTGTTCAATGAAAAACAGACCAAATCTCCAAAGTCTCCATTCAAACTTCCGTGATTAAGGATGAAGATGATGATGGTGTCATTTCTGAACAATGTCAGGACCCCTGTCCTTTGCCAGGTGGCTTGGATAGTCAGTGTGGGAAGACTTCTGGAATGACAGAATCCTAAAATTTCTGAGTTGTTATCCTAAAATGGAGCCAGACAACACAACTCTCTTCAATAAATTCCAATGCTTCCTTAACTAACTCTAGGCTTAAATATAAGCTCCTCTGCTTTGTCATTTAAAGCCTTTCTCAGCTGCTCCTAACCTACCTTTCCAACTTTCTTACACATTCTTCTCCTTTATGCATCCAGCAATCCATTTACCTTGACCTCCTGACTAATTATCTACATCTAGACGTGTGTATCCCTTTCAAGTTTTAACAATTTTGCCATTTGAAAGGGACAAAGATAAATACAGGTGTGAGATCTGTCTATGAAGAACACGAAGAAAGCAGCCCACAGACTTACTGCCCTCCTAATGTACCTCTCCATGGAGGTGTTACAGATGTTTCACATTCCACACATGTGTTCAGACTTTGTCAATGTATCAATCAGTTATGCTGACTTTTTTCTTTCTTTCTTAAAAAAGTACTTTTTATCATAGGGGATTTGGGAGGGGGGATATCTGGGATAGTAAGGTAATTTAAGAAACAGAAAACATCAATTAATATTTTTTTTTAAAAAAAAAAAAGGAAGAAAGAGACCAACCACAGAGACAATGTGCTTGCCCAAAGCAGAGATTGGTCTCAGCTCTGGTCTCCCAGCTGTTCATTTGATAAACCAGATCTTTTGGAAGTTAGTAACTTCAAATTTTAACTTTTGTCATTATTAGATAAAATACACATTACTTATTTATGATTTTCCCCACAGAGATGAATATCTAGTTAATCACCATAAGCTACATTGAGGGTTCTTGCAAAAGGGACACATCTCTGAGGCAGGAAAGGGTCAAAAGGCCCTCATATCTTGGTGGAAGAGAGAGTAGGCTTCTCTGCCCTGTCATGTAGAGCCCAAGAGGAGGAGGACAAGCTCAGAGCCCACCTGAGGAGTTAGGACCAGAGAGGCTTCTTTAAATCCTTGGCTAAGTATCTATGCCCTTCCGGGAAGAGCATTCCACTCACCGCCTCAGCTGCTCCCATGGACAGTCAAGCTGTATTGGCTCAGCTAGCTGAGATTACGTACCTGTGAAGAACAAACCTCATCCAACCAAGAGTGGCTTATCTTAGCCATACACTGACTCCATGCCCAACAGTGAAGACAACCTCCAGGAAAGTGAAAAGACATGAAGGCCCCCAGAACTAGACTTAGGAGCTGACTTGGCCACGTATGCTCCCTACACATGGGCCTCACCCCCAAGGTTCTTTAACTTTGTGTTCACCCCCCTCCACAGACACTGTGTGCATTGGTGGGATAGAGAGTCCCAGATTCTATGTAATCATGTTCCTCACTTTCCCAATGAATACCTTTTAAGAGTTAAGTAAGTCTAGCAGATTTGTTAATGAAGATCACATCAGTAGGGGCTCATGATTCCTACAGCAGAGTAGCCACCCACCATGAAACTTCAGCTAAGTCATTCACAGCTGATCATCATACAGTGTTGCTGTTACTATTACAATGTTGCTGTTACTGTTACAGTGTTGCTGTTACTGTGTACAATGTTCTCCTGATTCTGTTCACTGCACTCTGCATCAGTTCATGCAAGTCTTTCCAGGTTTTTCGGAAAGCATCTAGCTAATCATTTCTTATAGCCTGATAGTATTCCATTACAATCATATATCACAACTTGTTCAGTCATTTCCCAATTAATGGTCATTCCCTCAAATTGTGCCACAAGAAGAGCTGCTGTAAATATTTTTGTACATTTTGGCCCTTTTCCCTTTTTTATGATCTCTTTGACATACAGACTTGGCAATGCTATTGCTGGGTCAAGGGGTATGCACAGTTTTATAGCCCTTTGGGTATAGTTCCAAATTGCTCTCCAAAATGGTTAGAACAGTTCACAACTCCACCCACCATGCCTCAATTTTCCCACATTCCCTCCAATATTTATCATTTTGTGTCAATTGGTAAATCTGATAAATGTGAGGTGGTTCCTCAGAGTTGTTTGATTTGTATTTTTCTAATAAACAGAGATTTAGAGCATTGTTTTCACATGACTATAGACAGCTTTGATTTCTTCATCTGAAAACTGTCTGTTCATATTCTTTGGCCATTTGTCAATTGGGGAATGAGTTGTGTTCTTGTACATTTGACTCAGTTCTCTACCTATGAGACCTTTATCACAGAAACTTGCCATCAATTTTTCCCATTTCCTGTTCACCTTCTCACTTGGACTGCATTGCTTATACTGTACAAAAGCTTTTTAATGAAATGTAATCAAAATTATCCATTTATCTCCCATAATGCTATGTCTTGTTTGGTCATAAATTCTTCCCTTCACCATAGATCTGATAAGTAAACTATTCTTTGTTCCCCTAACTTGCTTATGTATCACATGATCCCCATTTTGTCCTTATCTATGTATATGGGGTGAGATGCTGCTCTATCCATGCCTCGCTTCTTCCAAACTGCTTGACAGTTTTCCAAGCAGTTCTTGTCAAATAGTGAGTTCTTACCCTAAAAACTTAGATCTTTGCATTTATCAAACACTAGATTACTGTGGTCATGTGCTCCTGTGTATTGTACACCTAATTGATCTATTTCTCATCCAGTACTAGATTATTTTCATGATTACTGCTTTATAACAAAGTGTGAGATATGCTACAGCTGGGCCACCTGCACTCTTGTTCTTCATGAACTTCCTTGATATTCTTGACTTTTTGTTCTTCCAGATGAATTGTTATTATTTTTTCCAGCTCTTTGAAATAATTTTTGGTGGTTTGTTGGTATGACACAGGAAGTTCTCTTTAAAGAAAGAGTCAGAGGAGGCTATGTTTGATTGTAAAGACAATAAGAAGCTATTGAGGATTTTTTGAGCAGGAGCTTGATATGGTCAGATCCTAATTTGAGGAAGATTATTTTGGAATCTGTGAGAAGGAATGCATTTAGGAACAACACTGGCCTTCCTTGATGTTCCTCATAAACAACTCTCCATCTCCTGACTCCAGGCCTTTGTACTGAATGACCTCCAGGCCTGGGATGCTCTCTCTCCCTCGATTTTGCCGTCTAGATTTTGCCCGTACCCAGACTCCCTCAAACCTCATTTTCTGCAGATCTTTTCTTGTCCTCCCCACTACTAGGCCCTTCTCTCCATGATTACCATCCATCACACACACACACACACACACACACACACACACACACACACCTGTAAATGACTTTCTTCATATCCTCAGTGCTTAGCACAGTGCCTTGCACACAGTAAGTATTTAATAAATGCTTCTTGACTTGGCTTATCGACCTCCTAGGATGTTATTATAATTGTTCAGGGGAATTTATGTGAACTGAGTGATTGAAGTGAAGTCAGTAGAACCAGAAAACCAACATATGTAACATAAGTGGAAGGAATGACGACAAACCATGAAAACTGAGTGCTAGGAAGTAATGCTGAGTCGGCTTATTCCAAAAAGGAACGTCCAAAGGCCCATCACCCCATTTATTTACAGAAGTAAGGGCTGTAGTTGGGGAACACTGCATACTTTTGTTCAGTCATATCCGACTTTTCATGACCCCATTTGGGGTTTTCTGGACTGATCTGCTATTTCCTTCTCCAGCTCATTTTACAGATGAGGAAACTGAGGCAAAAAGAGTTAAGTGACTTGTCCAGGGTCACACAACTAGTAAGTGTTTGAGGTCAGATTTGAACTCAAGAAGATGAGTCTTCCTCACTGCAGGCCTGCTACTCTATCCACTGCACCACCTTACACCACATCCCACTTTCCTATATATTGAGCAATTTTGCTAACCCACTTTCTCCTTTCTTTTTTTATCCTTTTAAAGGATGGCTCCCTGAGACTGGAATAGTGAAGATTACTTTGGGAAATGTAGGTGATACAAGAACGAAATATACCTGGGAATATTTATTTTGAAAAAAGAGTCCAGATCCACGGTGATGAGAGCCTTTATTATCATAGAGAGAAAGGGGCAGGTGCAAGAGGTATGAAACATGGAGCAAAAATATGTTAGAAATTGTTATAGTAAGTCATCTCTAACCATACATAATTGGAAAAGATGCAAATCATTTGAGAACTATTGAGAAACAGAATGGTTAAGCATTGGTAGTGGACTGGCAATGAAAGAGCTAATGAAGATACACAGATGGAGGATGAAAAGGGAAAGAAGAGGAGTTTCAACTGGGGGGAGGGGAGGCTGGGCACCATCCCCTCTTTCTCTCTGCTTTTATTTACTTTGACACTAGTCATTTCTGATGGAATAGGGTGGTTCTCCCATAATGGAGGGACTTAAAATGTGGAATGGATTTGTCCTTCCTCTTTGGAAAGGACAAGTTGTTCTGCCATGGAATCACAGATTTATAACTGGAAGAGACCAGTCTACCAAACCATTAATGAGTCTCTCCTTCTGTGTGCTGGGAAGGTCTGCGTCTGTGTTGGGAGGGGTGGAATGTATTCTCTTTTGGATTTTGCTCCAGAATCAACTTCACCCAAAACATCAGTGATTATAAGACAGAGGAAAATTCCATACATTTAGGCATCTCAATTTTTTTCTGTTTTGTAAATCTAGAATAAAATATTAGCTCTTAGGTCTAGTGGTGAAAGGGGCTCTAGAGCTCAAGTATCTTTCCCCCCATTTTTGAAGATGAAGACACTGAGGCAGAGTTGTTTGCTAAAGGTCGCACAAAGCTGGACCCAAACCCAGAAATATGAGACTGTACACATGATACACCAAATCCAGATAACTTAATGTAGCTTTCTCCTTCTCTCTTGGTACCAGACATCATGGAACCCACTGTAATGCAGTGTAAACCAGGCAGAAAAGGGGGTATCCATCCTGACCACACATACACGTTCCCACTAATTCCAACTTATCTGCATACGCATGACTTGGGATCCTGGGGTTCTAGATCTAGGTGTGGAGAAGGAAATGGCAAACCACTCCAATCTCTTTGCCAAGAAAATCCCCCAAATGGGGGGGCACAGAGAGTTAGACACAACTGGAATGACAGGACAACAAGAAAGCTTCGGGTCTCAAAGGGATCCCAGAGACCACCAAGATCAGGGATGAGAAGCAACTTTCCCAAGATTCCACTGGTAACAATGAACAATGGCAGGGTTCGATCAGGTTCTCTGTCTCCAAAGTAATCTTATTTCTATCATAACGCACTGTCTCCAGGACAACCACATCCACTCTCCAACAAATATCCTCCCTACCCAGTGAAGTTTGAAATGAATAACCTGGAGGAAAAGGAAAGGATGTGGCTTTGTTCTGTCCCGCAGAGCCATCCCAAACCCCATGAACTGCGAAAAGCAGCAAAGACAACCAACTGAAGAGGCCAATGTGGAGGAGAACCTCCATGGCTGGCTTAGGTAATTGGGAAGCTGGTGAGGAAAGAGAACATGGCATCACGTAATGGCAGGGAGAGGAGCCCAGGTCCCACACGTGTCAGATACTGAGAATGAAAGGCAAGTCTAGAACTAAACAGCAATAATAAATGGGAATTCCATCGAAGGGGGAGCCAGCAGAAGGCCAAGGAGGCCTGCGTTCACTCAGATTTCCTCTTTATTAACTATCTTTAAAAGGCAATAAACAGCCCACTGATGAAATCTGCAGACAAGCAGGCTGCGTGCACCAGCAAGGACAGGAAGGACTACAGATAGTCTGAAAAAACTCAGAAATCAGGGGATCAGATAACAAAAGGAGAGGAAGCTTGGGAAAGAGCCAGTCCATACACTAGGGGGCTGTGAATAGAAAGGCAGAGGTCTATGGGGAGGGGGAAACTTGGAAAAGGGATGCTAAAAGGCCCTTGGAGGAGGATGCTGGACAGAAGTTGGAATAGCCCTGGGTTCACAGCTGCCTAGATAGCTCAAGAGGCCCTATTGTATGAAAATATACATGGAAGAGCATGGCAGAGCACAGAGAGAAGAGATCCTCTCCTCTGCCCCAGGGACTGCTCCTGGAATCCTGCTTTAAGGGAAGGGGCCAGAGCAGTGTGCTGAGCAGTGATGGATGATGGGTTACATGTTGCACATGAATAGTGAAAGGTCTAACAAAGTTGGGCACAGATAATCTACATGCATTCTGGAGCAGAACAGCCAAGATCGAAGTACCAGAAAGCTCTTCTTCTAAAGAATGATAGAATGAGGGAAACAGAGACAGACTCAGCAAAGAGTTCAACAAGAAAGGGCCCAGGAATCTGCCCTTCACTTGTGAGACTCAGCTGTTCCTCTGGAGACTTCAGGTAGAGTCTAAAGAATTTTTGCTGATAACCCAAAGCTGCAAGGGGAGTTAAAAAGTCAGACAGCTGAGATGGTGTGCTTCCAGAGGGTGAGGATGTTGGGAGATGTCTAATGAGCTGGCATTTAGCAGGAATAAATAGAATCCTATACTTAGGGTCCACCAATCAGCCACCCAGATAACAGAAGAGGAAGGCAAAATCAGACAAGTGATCCTGTGAGTAAGAACAGAGGTATTAAAAAATGATCTGCGGGTTTTAGTGGACTACAGGCTCAATGGACAGTAATAATGAGAGCTGATACTTATACAATGCTTTAAGCTTTGCAATATGTTGTATCCATATAGCAACCAGATCTCAGATTCATCCTCAGGAATGTCCAAGAGAGCGAGGGTATAGCCCCATGGACTTTGGCTCTGGCCAAACCACAAGGAGTGCGTTTGTTCACTTCTGAGCACAGTGGTGTTGCTCCATTTGTTGGAAAGATCTAGAGCCAGAGGAATTGGGTTGAGAGCCTGTCTCTGCTTACTTGCTGTGTGACCTTGGAGAAGTCATCCATCTCTCTGGGCTTCATTTTCCTCCTCTGTACAATGAGGGGGTTGGATTAAAAAAATGTCTGAATCCCTTCCCCGTCTAAAGCGGAGAGGGAAGGAGAAGGGAGGGAAGGAAGAGGGGAAAGGAAGGAGGCACACTTTCAGAGTCTGGAGTGGCAAGGGAGCCAGAGGGTCTAGGTTTGAATCCCAGGCTGTTACTAACAACCTTGGCCACCTCTGTTTCTTCCTCTATAAAATAAAGGTGTTGGGGTACAGGATTAATTCCAGATTTAAAACACTATGACATTATACTTCTCATAATTTAAACGAACAAAGAACAGATACCAGATATTTGTCTTTTCTATCCAACCTACAGAGGCCTGAAGCACAAAGAACCACGGCACTGTAGACCTAGAAAGGAGCTCAGAGGGAAGCTAGTCCAATTTTCAAGATGAACATTTGAGGAAACTGAGATCCAGAGAGATTAAATGACTTGCCCAGGGTGACATAGCTAGTGAGTGTCAGAGACAGGATTTGAATTCATGTCTTGATGACTCAGTCATCCACTGGAGCTACTCTGCAGCTACTGTGCATCAGTCAGCCGGGATTGGAGGGAGGGTCTTTTGTTCTGTTTCCTCATTTCCCTGTAGAGGAAATAACATTTTTAACCTTGTACTGACTTAGAAAGGAGAACCAAAGGGAGCCTCTCCCCTGCCCCGCCCTATTCTGTTTGTATGCCCAGAGCCTAGCACAGGGCTCTGCACACATTTAGTGCATAATAAATGCATATTCAGTCATTTATTCATTGCTCTTCTTGAGGTGATTTTTCTCTTTCCTTCTTTTCTCTCTTGTCTGACCAGTTCCTCCAGCCCTTTGCTATTTCTCTATTTTGTCCACAAGCTTTATTGTTTTTGAATTATATCTCCTCTGTCTCCCCAGTGGTCCTGTACAGTACTCAGTCAGGCAGCAGGTGAGAGAAGCAGGGACAGCTAGCCAAAACATTGCCTGACCATCTGGAAGCCATGGCCCCAAGATCTTTGGCCATCTATTTCCTCAACTGGGAGAGAGAAGAGAGAGACAGAGACAGACAGACATAGAGACAGATGGAAGACAGACAGAGACAGAAACAGAGAAACAAACACATAGAGACAGAAAGACAGAGACAGAGATAGAAACAGACACATAGAGACAGAGACAGAGTGACAGGGGCAGAGGCAGAAAGAAAATCATAAGGGGGATGGGGGCAAGCTGTCAGAGTTTTATCAGCATCTTCAACTCTGGACCAGGGCAGAGGTGCTCATATCCTGAAGCCTTCTAGCACATGCCTCCTCCTTAATCGTTCCCAGTTGACAAAGAGTCAGAATCTCCATCATTGACCAGGAGTGAAGGGTAGATGACAAGGAGGCTTTGGGAAATGCCAAGCTCTCTGTTGGGGAGAAGACAGTGGCTCCTGTCATTAATGGCCTGAGAACTCCAGGTCAGGGTTCATGATGGAGTCTGAAGTAGAAGACAGAGTGGTCCAGCAACAATCAGGAAAAACTATATTCAAGTCCTATTGGGAGACCCTGAGCAAAATGTTGAGCCACTCAGTCTCAGTTTCCTCATCTGTAATGGTGGGGAGGTGATAATCATACCTACTTCACAGGGCTGTTGTGAAGATTAAATGAACAAACTTTAAAGTGATAGGTAAGTGGTTGTCATTATTATTTGTGGTGACAATCCTCATAAAAGAGTCCAAGTCCCCAGCTATGTATGAACCACCTACTGTGTGCATGCAATGACATGCACTGACCACTGGGATGACCAAGATGAAGGATAACAATGCCATCCTCAAAGAACGCATCATCTGCAGTGATGCATGCAGGGAATCGCAGAGACACAAATACGATGCGTGGTGGAATGGGACTTGGGCAAAGGAGAGATCCAGACAAACATGACAGTGTTTTCAAATAGGAAGATGTTGGATGGTTTCCAGGGAGAGAAGAAAGGACTTCGGCATCTACTCGGGGCCAGAGCTGGTCGTTATCACCTATATCAGCCTCCTTTTGCCATCCTTCATTGCACTCACTGTAGCAGTTCCTGTGTATGTCCTACTTCTGCTTCCTTTCATCTGCTTCGCTTCACACACGTCTCTTCTCACACTTCTCTGAATTCACCATCTTCACTTTTTCTTCCGGTGTAGAAATAGCCCATTATATTCCTCTCCCACCATGTGTTTAGCTATTCCCCAGTTGTTAGACGTCTACACTGTTGCCAGGTCTTTGCTATTACAGAAATAACTGCTACAGCGCATATGGGAATTCTCTGTCTTTGACCTCCTTGGGATGTGAGCTTGGCTGTGGAAAATCTAGGTTGAAGGGGATGAGTATTTCCATCCCTTCCTCAGCATAATTCCAAAATTGCTTTCAGGAGGGCTACCTCCAGTAAGTTCGCCAATATGACTGTCTTTGGGAGATTCCTTGAGATCAGGGACCATCTTTTACCATTGTTGGTTTCCCCAGATCTTAACAGTGTCTGGAACATAGTAGGTGCCTAATGAATGCTTACTGACTGACCCACTGACATCCCCTCCAACAGTATCCTCACTTTTTCATCTCCGTCAATTTGCTGGACGTGAGACGAAATCAAAGAGATCTCTTCATTTGCATGCATCTTATCATCTTTGGTTTTCCTCAGAGTTAATAGTTTTACATTTCTTGAGTGCTATTTGTTCACATTCTTTGAACATTTAACCCACTGAACTGATGGAGGGTTCTAGAAGCAGTGTTGCCCAGTGCCATCCTCTGGGACTCTGGACATCAGAGCCCTGCTCTGTCACATAGTTATGCTGCCAAGCTGGGCAAATCCTTTAGCTTCTCTGGACCTCTGTTTCTCCTAAAATCAATAAGCTGAGAGTTAGAATGGATGACCATTAAGGTCCCTTCTAACTGAAAATCCTGTGATCCTTCACAGTTTCTGAACACACTGGTTTGGAGAGGTCATGGACAAAGGTGATTGCTTCCTGGGGCATCAGAGAAGGCATTCTGGGGCAGGTGGCATTTCAGTTGGACTTTGAAGGACAAGACAGAATTCAACCAGACAAAGGGTGAGAAGGTCCAGCAGGTCTAAGGAAAGCCTGAGCCAAGTCCTGGAAGCAAGAGGGCTGTTTGATGGATGAGGTAGACAGCATAAGCTGAGGGCATAGTGTGTAAGGAGAAGTCAGATTTTAGCCAGGATATCAGAAGGGGAAGGTTTTGAAGTCTCTTAAGACGCCAGATACAAATAGTTCAAAGTAGACAAAAAAGGAAAAGAAAAATTCAGTACTGAATAGTAGCTAACATTTACACAGGATGGCCTCAAATCTCAGTGCAGTTTAAAGCCTACGGCTTTTGGGAACGTGCTGTATAGCATTTTAAGGCATGCAAAACACTTTACAAATAACGCTTTTGCTTCTCACAACCACCCTGCATGGTAGATGCTATTATAATCCCCAT
Source organism: Notamacropus eugenii (assembly GCF_028372415.1). Classification (NCBI taxonomy): domain Eukaryota; kingdom Metazoa; phylum Chordata; class Mammalia; order Diprotodontia; family Macropodidae; genus Notamacropus; species Notamacropus eugenii. The sequence continues at coordinate 166,765,827 of NC_092878.1, forward strand.
TTTACAGATGGGAAACTGAGGCAAACAGAGGTTAAGTGACTTGTCCAAGGTCACACAGCTAGTGTCTGAGGCTGGAATTGAATTTAGGTCTTCCTGACTGCAGGTTCAACACTGTATCCACTGCATCGTGTAGCTGCCTCCTCAGCTCACTTCTCTATGCATATCATCCAAATGGAGTCTCTTATTTTGGACCACATTTTTATGTAGCAGTCTCTGGAAAATGCCAAAACATCTTAGACACCCTCCTGAAAAGGCCACGTTGCCCTTTTCTCTGTTCAACAGAAACAGACAGCACAAAGCAATGACTGCTCCAGAGCCTCAAAGAACCCTAGTTCTGTTAGTTTGGGTCCATTACCCCCCCTCTTTCCCCCCACAGGCTTGGTGGCTTCCGTACCAGTCAGCACATTTCTGTGGATGAAAAGCTTCCTCACCTGGTAACCAGCTTGCTGGCAAGAGAACTGGCCAATGCTGGTCCTCCAGGGAGCATCACCCACGCTCTATATCTGGGGCCATATTTAAAGCTGCCCAGGTTAGTAGGACCTTGACCTCCACAGATATAGCCCTTCAAGGACCCTGGGTCATCTACAGGGGTGGTACAGTGGTTAGAGCCCTGTGCCCAGAGTGAGAACATGAGTTCAAATCTAGCCTCAGACATTCATTAGCTCTGTGACCCTAGGCCAGTCACTTTCTCTCCTCTGGTCTCAGTTTCCTGATCTGTAAAATGGACAGAACCAAAGGACTTGCATCACAGGATTTAAAGAACAAAATGAGGTGATATTTTCAGAGTATTTGCAAACCTTTCAATGCTCACGGTTATTCAGAAGCAGTGGTAGTACCAGTGGTACCACAAATACCATTAGGGCCATGATTACTCACTGGAGGATGTCTTCAGATGGCGAATGCTATTGGGGAGTTAATGTAATCATGGATAAGCTTCAACAAATAAAACTCAAAGCTTGCTCCCCATTGCTGGAGAGCGCCTCCAAGTTACCATAATTCCCAGAGAGTGTTAGCAGCCCAGGCACTTCTGAGCTGACAAGCTGTTCTTAGTCAATCGTTAGGAGTGATCATTACCAAGTGATGGTGATAGTGTTAGACGCATCTTGCTTCCTCGCTTACCTGTGATAGATAATAATAATTATAATGCTTTAAAGTTTACAAAGCACTTGACATGTTCTCTCATTTGAACCTCACCAGAATCCTGGGAGGTTGGTGTTATTATTATCCTCATTTTCTAAATGAGGAAACTGAGGCTGGAGAGGTTAAGTGACCTGCCCAGGGTCACATATTAAGTAACCACAAATCCAGCAGTCTGTCCACTGCACCACCTAGCACCTCATAAGTATCATATCATTTCAACCAACAACTCTCTAACTGTGGGAGATTTGAATATTCACATTCATCCAGATACCAGAGAATGATGGCTCTGCCAACCAGTCACTGCTTTCCCCTGGGCTTCTCTTTGCCCAGTCTGCTTCATGTGAAATGTTGACAGGTGGATCAGAATCACACCCTTGCCCTGTTAGAGACTGAAGTCTCTTTCACAGGTATAACTGAGATGATGATCCAACCAAGCTATGGTTGCCTTTGGTCCCTGCTGCCAAAAGTTCTTCCATGTAAAATGTGCTAGAACATCAGATGACAAAAGAACAAGGTTCTATCCCAATATCGTGCTGATTCCATATGGGGAAATTTGAAGAAGGATAAAAAGTTGTCCTTTCATGAGCCCTTAAAGGACATAGAACCTTCCCACTGTAGGGCCTCAGCCAAAAGACAATCTCAGGCTAAAATCAATTAATTATCAATAATTAGCATTTCCCTCCCCTTCTCTCCTTAAACTTAGAGAAGGAGGCAGGTCACTTTACCTAATATTTGAGAAAAGGAAGAAAGAAACCTTCACTCCTCAATGAAAAGGGAGGGGGAAGAACTAACTTTTCTGGGGGGGTTTTGGGGGGAAGAGGAGTAGAGGGTTGTTGTGACTGCCATTCTATCTGAATTGAATCCAAATCAAACACCTTTGGCATTGAGACAAGCCAGAGTGAGGACAGAAAAATGACCTAAGTCCAGAAAAGCAACAGCAGAAAGCAATGGTTGGCTTCATCCAAAGGAAATGTGAGCTAATGCATCTGGGGAAATACAGACTGAAATTTAGAGAAGGAATTCAAAAGGAGGTTATCATTACACTGATGCTTCAAACATAACCCTTGATCTTCCAATATCTTGCCAGGACCTGGTCCCCAAAAGGGAAGCATATGTTGCTGGAGTCTGCCCCATTTCAGTGTGGTGCATTACAAGAAGTCTGGGTGGAGAGTAAGAAGACCTGGATATAATCCCCAGTTCTGTTACTTTTGAGAAAATCATCTCTTGTCTTCTCTAGGACTCACTTTTTACAACTGTAAAATGGATGATGCTACTTCAAAAGCCCCCTCTAGCTCTAAACCTACAAACCTATGTAGAGTAATAATTAAACATGGATTTTTTAAAAAAAGGATTTCCACTCAAGGAATTGAGTTGAAGGGTACTTCCACCTGGGGGGACAACTATCCTTACATCTTTCCTCCAGGCACACTGACTGCATACATGGCCACCAGTCTTGTGCCATCTTCAAGATCCTATTGCAATGGTATCCCTCTCCTAGGGACTACCTCATAATCTGGTGAGAGGAAGGGATGGCCTCTCTTCAGGACAAGTCTCTTAGGTTTTCAGAGATCACTTCAAGGGTTGCTTTAATGATCAGGTTCTCAATTGATCAGTAAATACTCTCTAAATGCAGTAAACATTATTCCCACCCCACTAAAAGACAAAGAATCAACTTGAAATGTACATGTATGTATATCCCAGCAAGGTTTATTTGCTGATACATGACAGTAGGCCATATCTCAAATGGATACAAAGAATGTGAAAGTGGCTTGGATGCTTTGAGTTGAGCACACTCTTGTGAGGAAGACCTATGGAATGCCTAGATGTCAGTCAGCCTTTTGGGAGAAATAATTGCGAGGGCACATGTGACTGAGATCACCTGCAGTGATTGCTCTCTCAGCCAACTCATCTTTGGCACATCCTTATGCAAAGCAGTAAGAGCCAATAATGTTGGCTTGGTGCATTGTTTACCTTCTCTTCTTTCTACAGGTAGAAATTCACACATTGGTAGCAGGTGATTCCTACAGTCAAAAACAGTCTCAGCCCAATGAATTGACCTTCTAGAACCAAGGGTCTCTAGTTCCCCACATTCCTGGGACTGAGGTGGCACTATCTTTTTGAGAACAGCATACAAGCCCCCATTGGAATTGTTCAGGCACAGTGACAGCAAGGTCATTCAGGGCCTCCAATTCCATGACTGAGGGAAAGGATAGCTGATGGCTATGTTGGCTCTTTTCTGATCCAAGAGGGTCCCATGAATGCCCAGCAGGTTCTTGCATGGAGATACAATCTCCTAAGCTGATACTCCCTCACCAGTCTAAGTACAAGTACTGAACATCCCTGGATGCACTGAGCAACAACTAATAGTTGTAAAAGACATGACAAATTAATTACCTATCTGATTGAATTACCTAAACATTGAATTAGAATTCTTTTGGTTTCCACATCTTAAATCTCCAGCTGAAATCCATTGGTATCCACTTGTCAGCACCTCCACAGTCACTAGACCCAGTAAGAAGCACCCTTCTTGGGCCTCCCCAAGAACCACAGAGAGAACCACACTTCCTGACTTTCTCACCAGCTTAGTTACTGGTGGATTTCCAGAACCATGAAACAAAAGGAACTGCAAAGACCTCCAGCCATAAGTGGCACCTGAATTGTGTCTAGAAGGAAGCCAGGGAGGCAGAGGGGAGGAGGGATGGCATTCCAGACAAAGGAGAATCCTATGGGAAGTTACCAAGGGAGGAGACAAGGTGTACTAGGCATGACTTAGTTGTCAGGCCAGTTTGATTAGAATGGAGGATTCAGGAAGGGAATTCATAGGAAACAGGATTGAAAACAGCAAGAAGAAATAATTGTGAAGGGAGCTTTAAGTGCATGAGAGAGAGCTTTGGGGTGAAATAGTGGAATCAAGGAAGATTTTGAGATATTCCTGGGGAAAGTAACAGTTTTTTCTTGCCTCAGTATAAAATGATTTGATCAGAATTTTTCCCCTTAAAATGCAAGAAAAAAACATAAACATTAGGGAACTAGAAGTCATGGAGAAGGGAGATAGGGTAACAAAAAGGGGGGGCAAAAGAGGGAGAAAGAAAGAAAATAAACAAATTCAAGAAGAAAATTCAAGGAGCCTGGGATCTGGCAAGTAGAAACTTTGCTCAGCATAGTGCCTGTCAAATAATAGGTGCTTACATAAAGTAGGTTCTTAAATTATTTACTGACTCAGTGACTGATTTGGAAAGGTAGAGAGGATGTGGGAAGAGATGAGCATCAAAACAGTGGAAGCAAAGCTAATCAGAAGGACAAAGTACTGACTTCAAAGAAGGCTATAAAAAGTCATTAAAAGTACAAGTCTAACAAATAATTTAACAAAAGGAGAGTGACAGAAAGTATAGGTAACACAATAATCACATCTAAAATAAGGTAGCACACAGAATGGAAATGAGAGGCTGAAAGGAAGTTCATTATGCTTCAGATGATAACCCCTCCCCCCAAAAAGTCGGAGATACAGTAATGCTATTAGACAAAGCAAAAACAGAAATTCACAATATCATGAAAGACATCCAGATGATCTACACTGTGCTTACAAAAACAATTGGAAATGAAGCAGTACTAGTAATGACCATGAGTCAGATGGTTTGGAATCAAAAAAACTAATAGAAACAATAATGGAAAAATGCCATAGATCACAACACAAAAAGTAAAGGAGACTTCAAAAGTGCTCTCTCTGTGCTAGAAAAATCCAACAGATAAGAAAACAAAAATGAAATGTAGGACAAAACAAATTCTCGGAAAAGCTAAATCTGAAAAAACTTACATTATCTTCTGAATGGGAATATCAAAGAATATACATATGACTGCATATAGTACATTTACCAAAAGAGACCATGTTTGAGGACACAGAGAAAATACAAATTAATGTAAAAAAAAAAAGCAGATGTGCAAAACATGTCTTTTACAAAGCATACTATAATAAAAATAGCAACAAATACAGTAATAGCAATAAAAAATTTTATTGTGATTTCATTGGCATAGGTAACTCCCAGTGAGGAATCTCTCTCTAATAATGTACATATCCTGCAGTTTATAGACTTAGAGTATTGTCCAGAACTGAGAAGTTAAGTGAATTGGCTAAGGTCACAGAATAATCGGTGTCAGGCGCACGACTTAAACCCAGGTTTTCTTGATTCCAAGTTTAATAGTAATAGTAATAGCCAATATATAACCAAAAAATAGAGACCTAAAAGGATGCTTCACAATAGCATCTTGAACAATGAAGGAGTTAAAGAACAAGCTATGGAAACAAGTAACTGTTGTTAAGGATGACAAGACAATATCCTACAATTTCTAAGACAGCTTCAAAGATCCTCACAGGGGAAAATGGCTGAAATAATAGCTTGGCAAAGTAAAAGAGAGGATTAATTAATTGAATGTGTGGTGCAAAAATTAGAAATCAACAAGCTAACCCCAAAAAAGCAAAAAGGAAGAAATATTGAAAATCAGAGGAAAATACATAAAAGGAATAAAAGTCTATGGCATGAATAGATGGATGGATAGATGGAGGAATTAATTTCTAAAAGCATTTATTAAAGATTTCCTATGTGATCAGTACTGTGTTAAGTGTCAGAGATACAAATACAAGAAAGCAAGACAAATCTCTTTCCTCAAGAACTGATATTCTAATTAAAAGAAGCCAACACATAAAGGGAAATTAGAGTTGGAAAAGGAAGAGGCAAAGGTACACAGGGCAGCAGATTTAGAAATGGCCAGGAAGTGATATGATGGCCTCTAATTAGGTGAGATAAAGTGTAAATTCATCTATGTGAATTCAGGAGCCCAGGATAGAGCATAAGATGCTATGAGAAGGAAAGAAAAGCCAGAGTGCAGGTGGCATGATTTGGAAGTAGTCCTGAACTAGCATGAAGTCCTACTTCTAGTCAGTAATTTTTAAATGGCAAAGAAGTGATCAGAGGTCATTTCTCTGAAAAGGCTAACAAAGTAGATAACCCTTTTGTTACTCAGATTGAAAAAATAGAAAAGAATCAAATTACCTAAAGACTAACACGGCAAAATCACAATGGGGAAGATATTTTCTTTTTTTTCTAATATCAGAACATACAATATACAACCATATGCCAACCAAATTGTTTTTTTTTTAATTCTGGTTTACTTATAAATATATAGAATACTCAAATCCACAAAATAACAAACCTTAAACACTTACATCTCAGAAAATGAAATTACACAAGCTGAAAAGACATGATCAAAGGAAAAAACCCTAACCCACATACATTTACTGTTTAACAAGCATTTAAAAAGCAATTGTTTATAATGTCATAAAAATTGTTGTCAAAAACTGAGAAAATATTATGTCTAACTCCTTTTGTAAAACAAAAAAGACTAGGAAAGGTAAAGGGAACTGTAGATCAAAATCACAATGAATGTTGATGTAAGAAAAATTAAATAAAATCTTAGCAAAAAGACAATTACAATATATTTTAAAATAACTCACTATGACCAAGTTAGAGTTACACCACAGATAGAAGGATGATTCAATGTTAGAAAAATAATTAGCATAATTATATTAAAGAGAGGCAGTATTTCATAGTGGATAGTGTCCCAGCCCTTGAAACTAAGAAGATCTGAGTTTATATCCTGCCTCTGAAAAATTCTCACTGCGTTACTCTAGGGAAGCCTTTTAACCACTCGGTGCCCCTAGACAGTGCTCCAAGATTACAAATTGCAGAGAAAATAACAATTTATATGGATAGGGGGAGTAGTAGCTGATAGCTCCTTATAGCAATGAAATCACAGATCCAATCTCTATCCTTAATCGCATTAAAGACAAAACACCCCAAAAATGCATGATTATATCAATTGATGAAGAAAAATTTTAACAAATTAGAATATGACTTTTGCAACAAAGCATAGGTATAAAGAGACCTTTTAAATATGGTAAAATATATATTTATATTCAAAACAAAAAGTTAGTCTTATTTGCAATAAACAAATACTAGAAGATTTCCCAGTAAAGACAGGGATAAAACCAGGATGCTTTATCTCCCTGCTATTATTTAACATAGTTCTAAAACTATTAGAGAAAACAATAAAAGAAATTGAAGGGATAGAGGTGGGCAAAAAAGATAAAATTATTCCTACCCACTACTGATATGACTCTTTGCATAGAAAATGACAAAGGATTAATAAAGTCACTAGCTGAGATAATGAATTTAGTAAAGGATACAAAATAAATCTACAAAATCCGTAAATATTTCTGTATAGCAGCAGTATAACATAACATCTAAGGGAATATCATTCAAAATAAATACAATATGAACGAAATAGATGGAAGTTGATCTACCAAGACATATTTATGACAAATGAATCCAAAATACTCCTTAAAGAAACCAAAAAGACTTAGACAGTTAGAAGATATATTCCTTCCTCATTGCTGGGCTGCAACCATATAATACAAATGAGGGTATTACCTAAATTAATTTACACATTTAATGCTATATTAATAAAACTATGAAGGGAGTATTTTATACAGATACTCAAAGTAAATAACAAAATTCAATGAAACACCACAGAAAGGTCTACTTTTTCAAGGGAAATAATGAAAAAAGTAGAATTCAATGAATATAAGGAAAATAAGGCAGGAAATAAACATTTATTAAGTATCTATTGTTATGTGCCAAGTACTGTGCTAAGCAGTTTGCTAATATCTCATTTGGTCCTCATAACCACCCAATGTTTACTAGTGTTATTATTATCCTCATTTTAGAGTTAAGGAAACTGAGGTAGTTAGAGGCTAAGTAGTCACATAAGTGCCCAGGTCACACAGTTAGTACACATCTGAAGTAAGCCTTGGGTCAGGACTTACTGACTCCAGACCTGACATCTGTCCACTGTGCCTCCTAGAGCCTCTGGGCAGCAGAACTCTTTGTTATTGTTCAGTCATTTCAGTGGTATCCAACTCTTGGTGACAACGTTTGGGTTTTTTGGCAAAGATAGAGAAGTGGCTTGCCATTTACTTCTCCAGCTTATTTTACAGATGAGAAATTGAGGCAAAAAGTGACTTGTCTAGGATCACACAGCTATTAAGTATCTGAGGCAAGATTTGAACTCAGGAGGATGAATCTTCCTGATTCTTGGCGCTGTAGGCATTATGGCACCACCTGTTGGCTAAAGGTAAATCAGTAAAAGAATTAGATAAGGAAAAATGATAAGTAATTGAACTCAATACTCCAGTAAACACGAAAACAAAAATTACTTGAGTAAGTATTCTATTTGATAAGAACCTGAAAAACTGGAAAGCAGTTCAGTAGAAATTAAATTTAGACCAACGTTTTACACTATGTACAAAATAAGTTAATGTTGAAACCATAAGAATGGGAGAGGATTGGGTCAATTTCCTTTCAAAGATATGAAATGAGATAGAACTAATCCCAAAACACAAAAAGAGATCATTTTGATTACATAAAATTTAAATGCTTCTGTGAACAAAATCAGTTCAACAAGAATTGAAGAAAAGCTGACAAGAGTAAAAAAAATCTGTGCATCTAATATCTCTGGGGATGTGGTGGATAGAAAGCAGAGCCCAGAGCACTGATGGCCCGTCCTATCCATGTAACCCGCGCCAAATTATTTATGACATCACCCACTAGGCAACTCTCTAAGACTATAAGTTGCAAACAAAGTGTCAACCTGCATTGGTAGGAGTTTTCCAGTCTAATAGCAATGAAATTACAGGTCTAGTCCTTAATCCTATATTATCCCAGGTAATTGTCTGATGTCTAAAATATTTAGAGAATTAAAATAAATATATGACAAAGAACCATTTCTCAGATGATCAAAGGATATAAACAAATAGTTCTCAAAAGAAGAATTGCATTTCCAGTAGATTAATGATAAAAATGTATAAAGAGTTAGTTAAAAAAAAAAAAGACTGTGGTCTGGAAGACCTCAATTCAAATTCCATCTCAAACACGTACTAGCTGTGTCATCCTGTAGAAGTCATTATACCCCAGTTTCGTCATCTGTTAAAATGAGAGAGTTGGATTTGGTAGCCTCTAAAAAGGGCTTCAATCATCCTGTGAAATGTAAACAAATCCATGGAATGAAAGCACTGAAAAAACCTCCAATTTATCCCCTCTCCAGCTGCATGGCTAAGGAAAACTGGGGGGAGGGGAGGAGAGGTTAAAGTCAATGAAAATGAACTGTATCTATTATTTAATCTTTTTAAGTGAACAGATTCTAGTTGCTATGGCAACATACCCCACTCCCACCCCCATCTCTAGTGCTTTATGTCTTGTGAATGAGCCTTTGTTTTAGGAGAGCTCAGAACTCATCAGAAGCAGTGAATTTTCAAGGACCACCATACTCCTTCAGGGACATTTCCTATCGCTAGCCCAAAGGCTATAAAAAAACAACCAGAAGGATCCATTTAGGATCCAGTGACTCACTGAAATAAGCAGTCAATAACCACAAAGAAATGTGGAAAACATCATGATATTATCTGAGATGACATTTGTATATTCTTCTAAGGTCTGTGAGACTCCTAAAGCTTACAAATTAGAGATTATTAGTATTATTATCCCAGTCTCGCAGATGAACAAACAGGCTTGCAAAATTAGTAAGCCTGAGAGATAGAACTGGATCATAGATCTTGGGATTTGAGGATTCTCAAATGGGTGCGAGAAGGGATATGGAGACCATCTGAACCCCTCTCCCCCCATTTTATAGGAGAGGTGAAGAAGCACTTTATCTATCAGGAGTCGCTAACCTGAAGCCTCAAAGACACATGTGGCCTTCTAGGTCCTTGAGTGCGGCCTTCTGACTGAGTCCAAACTACAGAACAAATACTCTGCATAAAAGGATTCTATTAAAAATGGATTATTTATTAATTACATTTATTATTATTAAATAAAATACATTTGTTATTTATTTATTAAAATGGATTCAGCCTCGAGGCCCCAGCTTCCCCAGCCCTGGGCCCTAAACTCACACAAATTAAAAGTGAAAAAACCAGGATCTGAACCTAACTCATCCAAGCTCAAAAATTATTGTCACCTTTCTGATGCTGAGTCCAGCACTCCATCTACTACAACCAAATCCTGACACTGCCATGTGAAATACTAGAATGAAAGGGTTCTCCAAAAATAGCTCTCATTAGTCTTTTTCTAGCGACTTTAGCAATCTTGAACATGGCATTTGTTGGAATAAGGAACCTTAAGCATTCCCTGTTTATTTCAAAATGCTCCAGTAAGGAATTTGGGAACCATCAAATCTAGAAGGAGCTGGAATTTTCACTAATGTTTAGGTCCAGGTCTCACCACCGGGTACAGGAGACCATGGTTTCTCAATGGCAAGGCCAGTAGAGGTAAAAACCCAGCAGGTCCTTCCAAGTAGGGAAGGCTGTAAGTCCAGACCAAGTGATGTATAGTTGAGGATCAGTCAAGCCAAGTTCAGTTTCAGACAGTTTGTCAGCAGATGGATGCTCTTGGCCATAGTAATTCTCAAAGTCCTTCCTCTAATATATAGATGGAGTCCCACCCTATGTGGATGGCAGGAGATGCATAAGGATGAAAACCTTGGAATAAGGAATAAAGCATCTCCCTAGAAAGTGGGGGACCCATCAATCACATTATTGCAATAATTGTAAAAGCAGCAAATAATCATAACAGAAAAACTTTGGCAGCTAAGAAGTTCAGTGAATTATTTACCAAGCCCAGTCCAATCATTCCTCCCATCTTTAGTCACCCTGATGATCTGTGATGAACAATAAAACACCAAAGTCATGGGAACTTCTCTCCCAAGAGACTTGGCATTCTGAGGAACTACCCAGAGAAAGGAAGGCCAGTTGAGCTTCGGAGGAATCAGGGAAATATGCAAGCCTGGATCCATTTCTTCCAGTTCCAATAAGGTAAACCTACCCAATAAGCCTGATCTTCTAAGAAAATAAATCAATGCAACTCTGATGGAAGCCATGTTTGCATCGGCTCCATAAAGCACTTTCCAAATGTCCTGGAAAAGCACAAGTTTGCCAAAGGCCTCTATGCACAGTAGTATCATCTGGTCTACAACAAATGAACCATGAATGAACTCAAAATCCAATTGGTGGAGGGCATACTGGATAATTGATGGGGAACTTCATGAAGCTTTCCATAATCTCCGAGGGAATGCTGCTTAAAAGCCTATCTCTCTAACCCTATTACCTTTCTGGTGCTGCTTTATGGCTATGAATCTGAAATGCCACTAGATTCAATACCTATAATTCAAGATACACGGAAGACAATGTAAAACTACATGAGGGTTGTAAGCAAGGGGTAGCATAGTATCTACAATGATTTGCTGAGAAGAATTTTCATGAAAGATATTATCAGAGCTATGGATAGCTTGAAAAGGAAATGGGTTGGTCATCTAGGGAGAGAAGGCAAGCAGTTAGCCAGCTTAAAGGCTGCAGTAGTATTTACCAAGAACCCAAAGAACAGAGGACAGCCTCCAACCTGGTGTGTAGATGTTTTGTGGAGGGTTTATGGGTTACTGTAGGAAAGTATCATATGGGTGACATGGTATACATGGTTTGTTATTTACACTGGGGGAGGAAGCATCCATCGATCAATCTGCAAGTATGGATTAAATGCCTCCTTTGTGTCAGTCTTTGAATTTGTGCATTTGGTCCTAAACACAGTCATTTTTAGAAGCTTCTATGGGTATACAGTCTAATTTTGAAGCATTGGGACTCAGAATTTCCCCTACCTAAGAATCCAAAGTAGCTCATGTGCATTCAAGTACAGTGACTCTCTCTCGACTGGAAAGGCAGCAAATAGAGGCTGAAGAATAACTAACTAAAGATATTGGAAAGGAATCCTTGCTGAGGCATGAGATAGACCAGCTGGCCACTGAGCTCTCTTCCCACTCTGGGGTGTGAGCTATGATTCTGGGATCATCACCTTAGAGCTAGAAAAAACCTTAGAGACCATAAAGTTGTGTGAGCTTCCCTTGCTCCAGGCCCAATACTCAATCATAGGTTACAAACAAGAATCATTCTGCCCAATATAGGGTGATTCCCTAGAGCTCATCCTTGTCTCTCTCTTTTTCATTGATTAAGCCATTCACCAGCCTTGTCTTCCTGCTGCTCTTGTGCATTCATGGTCAAAAGAGAAGAAGGAGACATCTCACAAAGACCCCTCCCTGCATGGTGCTAGCTAAGCCCAGATCCCCTGAGAAACACTCCCACATAAGATGAGTAATAGGACCAAATGAAGCAAAGACCACAAAGCCAAGGTCAACTTCTAAGACTTTGATTATGGAGAAGGCGCCAATCTGCACAGGAGAGAAAATTCTTCACAGGAAGCGCCTCATGGCTCCTATCTATAGAATCATGCTAATCATTAAATATTACTTCTAAAATGGAAAAAAAAATGATCAATTCCTCCCAATGCTCCAGGTATTCCAGACTTTTATCTGCCATGGTCCCATGCCAGGATCTTTGTCTCCTCCACCTGTCCCAACCCCACATCTTCCTTATATGTGTTGTATTCTTCCACTGGAATATAACCTCCTTGAGGGCAGTGTTAATCGTTCTTCCTACTTGTGTTTGTATTTTCAATGTCTAGCACAGTATTTGGCACACAGGAAGTGCTTAGTAAATGCATGTTGATGCCAATAGGTAAAACAAAATGCAGAAGCATCTTCAACAAAACTGTATAGAGCACATTAAGCCCCAGGACACCAAATACTTCAATAAAGACTACGTATTTGGGGAAAAACAGCTAGAAACTGGAAAGCAGTCTGGCAGCAAATATTGAGACCAGCACCTTATCCATAAATCACAATAAGTCTAAATGGATATACAATCTCAATATAAAAGGATTCATTATTTTTTAAAAATAAAGGAGAATGGAAGGAGGCCCCTTTCACAACCATCTCTAGGAGAATTCTTAACTAAGCAATGCATAAAAGTCAACAAAGAAGATGAAATGGGCAATTTTTATTACTTAAAATTAAAAAAACATTTTGCAAGAGCAAAATCAATGCAGCTAGACTTCAATCGGAAGCAGTTAATTAGAAACAAATATTTATAGGAAACATCTCAGATAAAGGTCTGATAAGTGACTTACATAAGAATGAATATGAATAAATCAAAGGATACAAATGGGCTTAGAAACCAAGTTATCATCATTGACTGGTTAGTTATCTATTTATTAGTTATCCAAATAACTAATAAAAACTAATGAACTAATAAAAATAAAGTGAAAATTAAAACAGGTCGGAAGTTTCATCTCATATCTAACAGATTGGCAAACATGAAAAAGGTAATTGATGAAGAGGCTTGGGGAAGCACACTAATGCTCTGTGAGAAATGTGAATCAATCCACACATTCTGAAAAATAATTTGCAATTAAATCCAAAAAATCATTTAGTTGTAAATACCCTTTGACCTAGAAATGTCACTATAAATCCCAAAGAGTCCAAAGATAAAGAGGATCTTAGGACTGTCTCATATGTAACATGTATATTAGCACTTTTCTTGGTAGCAAAGAATTACAAATTGGGGGTGACTGAACAAATTGTGATTTATGATTATAGAGGAATACTGTTGAACCACAAGAAATGGTCAATATGAAGAATTTAGAGAAGCTTTGGAAGCTGATCTGAGCTGAGGAGAACCATTCGCAATGACCATAATAGCGTCAGGATAGCAACTTGAAAAGTAATCAGTGCAGTGACAGAGCAGCCATGGCTTCAGGAAACTGATGACACACCTCCTGTCCCATGACAGAAAGGTACTGGACTGGAGGTGTTGAATGAGACTTACATTTTTCTAACTCAGCCAATGTGCTAATTTGTTTTGCATGATTATACAAAATAGTTTCAAAGTCAGTTTTCTGACGGAGTAGAGGGATGAGTTATTGGGAAATGGCATACCAAAAAAGTGGGAAAAAGAATTAATAAAACAAAATATTACAGTGGGAAACAGTGCAGAAACAACAGGGAAATTTTGCCAAAACCTTTTAAATTTAACAAGCATTAAGAAAAAACTAATATCACTTCGGGGAAGACCAGAGGTTCTTATGGAAACCTTTCTTTTTGTTGTGTTTTATATGTTGGAATGCATACTTGTTGATGGTTACTAAGATCCTAATAATGAAGTGGTTTGCTTGTTTGTTTTTAAGTAGAGAAAACAGTGAAATAGCTCCATTTTTGAAAGCACCACATGACCAACAGTCTCTCCTAGAAAGAGAACTGGATTTGAAATGGAGGGTCTTGTTTTACTGTCTCTGCTGCTCGTGTGATTTAAACTAAGCCAATTTTCCCTCTCTGGGCCTCAGTTTGCTCACCTATAAAATCAAGGGGTTGACTGAGATGATCCCTTTCTGCTCTAAATTCTGAAATCTGCAGTTGCAATAATAACCAGCTAGACCTATTTGTGCTCCATAATCCTTTCTAGCCCCTGTAAATGGGATTCCTGACTACTCCTGCATCTCTGTCCAAAGGAAAGCTGCAGTGAATCATGTCAGCTGTCTCATTGAGAGACATCCTCTCACTGGAGAGCAACAGTCAGGAGGATCAAGGTTGCTATGACCTAATCATTTTCCAAGGGAGGGGGAATGTTTTCTTTGGAAAAGTTCCAGTTGTGCTAGATAGTTCAGGAAGCTAAAAAACAAAAAACAAAAAAGAAGAAAAAAGAACCTGTATGGCCTACTGGGGATTAAAACCCTGGCCAGTAGATTTGACAAGAAGTCAAATCACTCTTCTAAGGGAGATACATCCAGAGGCATTTCTGCTTGCTACATGACTGGAGAAACACTGAAAGGCAAGGGCCCTGTCCTTTCCCTAACCTTCTGTTGCCAGGTCTCCTGACCTCCAAAGCAGAGCCCTTCCCACTCCCTGGCCACCACTCAATTCCAGGTCTTTCCTCCCCATCAGAAGTAGAAGCTCCTCGAGGACAGGGACTGCCATGCTTTTTCATTTGTATCATCAGTACATCCAGTGAGCATCTAGCGAAGGTTCCTTCAATCAATCACTTGGGATGTGGCCGTCCAGGCAGGAATCAGTCAAAGAGCATTTGTGCGCACAGTAAGAATGGACATCAGCTTGGAGGAGGATATGACCCACTCATCTTAGATTTTGTAACAACAATTACATTTGTATGGCATTTTAAGGTTTGAAAAATATTTCACAAATGTTTTCTCATTTGACCCTCACGATAACCCTGGGAGGTAAGTGCTATTGCTGTCCTAATCTTACAGATGAGGAAACTGAGGCTTAGAGAAGTTAAGTGACTTGCCCAGGGTCACAGATTTAGTAAGTACCTAAGGCAGGATTTGAACTCAGGGCTCCTTGACACCAAGTCCAATATTATCCATTTGTACCCTCTAACAGTCAGAGAGTCAGGATTTGAACTCGGATTCCCCTGGCCCCAAATCTATTGTCTTCATGTATTTGAAGAGTCTTCCTGTAGACAGAGGATTTGCTCTGCTTGGCTATATGTTAAATAAATAAAAACAATATGTACATGTTTCAGGAAGCTCATTATATCCCAATATGAGGAAACACTTAACAAATAATGAGAGTAAGACCCCAAGAGGAAAGGGAATAAGTCTTCAAGTAAAAGGGAGATTGACTACTGGCCAGGGAGGCTGCTGAGGGGGTTCCTTGGACGTTAAACATTCTGCTGCGTACTCTCCGGGGTCCCTTCCAACACCAACATTCTGTAATTCTTGAAAAATGCAGGGAGATTGGTATGTCTTGCTTCCCCACTGGTATCGCTTCAAACTCCGTCATGCATTTATCCTCTTCTGATTCTTATTACTGCCTAAGAGATCACATTTTTTACAATCCATCATTCCAATTAGTATGCTGTTTTGACATCTCTCTCTGTTATGGAGTTGGTTTTTCCTGTGCCTCTTTTTCTCTCTTTTGCATCTGGTTCTGAGTCAAGTTCAGTGGACAGAGTGGGTGTAAATGACATTTTTTGCCTTTAGGAAGCCACAGTGGTGAGTTCTCCCAAGAAAACACCATTCTAAGCAAGTAAAGCATTGAAATTGCTTTGCATGTCACAGGCCAGTGGGAGACAGGCTTCTTTCACATTAAATTATCAATTTGAAAAGACTGGCTTCTCATAAAAGTTGAGGCACAGGAGGCTGGTCCCAGTCTGGAAAATTGACAAAAATTTCAGAAATGACTGTCCACAAGGGCCTATTGCTGATCAGTGGCCCCAAGGCACATAGACTGGTTGCAAAGGAAGCCTGGTGCCTGTCATGGGGTTTCTTAGGGGAGAGAATTAGAGGGAACATTAGAGGTCATCTCTTAACCAAGCCTTTCTCATTACAGATCTAAAAATTAAAGCTCAGAAAAGGCAAGGGACTTGCCCAAGACAATAAAGCAACTTAGTAGTGGAGCCAAGACACAGATTCTGATGTTGGAAGTGCCCAGTGGCTGCTGTGAGGGTGTTGTGTTGGGGGTGCACATCGGCTGTTCTTTCCAGAGGATCAGAGGGGCTGGAAGGGATCTCAGAAGCCATCCAGTAAAACTCCCTCATTTAACAGGTGGGAAAACTTGAGGCCCAGAGAGGTGAAGACACTCCCCCAAGGACACATAGCAGCAGAGTTAGGACACAAATCCAGTTCTTCTCATTCCAAGTACATTGATCTGTCCACCAAAGTACTTTTACCTTCTAAGAAGGGTGCCCCTGCATGAAATCCCCTTAGTGAAGACATGATGCTTCTATCCTAAAGAGATCCTACAAATGGAAAAAGAACCCA
The DNA here is from genome assembly GCF_028372415.1 of Notamacropus eugenii. NCBI lineage: Eukaryota > Metazoa > Chordata > Mammalia > Diprotodontia > Macropodidae > Notamacropus > Notamacropus eugenii. The sequence goes on from NC_092878.1 coordinate 166,782,737, forward strand.
CATGTACAAAAATATTTATAGCAGCTCTTTTTGTGGTGGCCAAGAACTGGAAATCGAGGGAATGCCCATCAATTGGAGAATGACTGAACAAATTGTGGTCTATGAACATAATGGAATACTGTTGTGCTATAAGACATGACGAACAGATGAACTTCAGAAAAACCTGGAAAACTTAGATGAACTGATGCTGAGTGAAATGAGCACAACCAGGAGAACACTGCACAGTTACAGCCACACTGTGTGACAACTAACTTTGATAGACTTGGCTCTAGGGTTTAAGCCAACTCCAAAAGGCTCAAGATGGAAAACGCGATCCACATCCAGAGAAAGACTGTGGCATCTGAATGCAGATCGAAGCAGACTATCTGCTCTCCTTTTTGTTTTGCTTTGTTTCTTCTTCCTCATGGTTCATTTCATTGGTTATAATTCTTCTTTGCAACATGGCTAATGTGAAAATATGTTTAATTTGAATGTATATGTAGAGCTGATAGCAGATTGCATGCCATCTTGGGGAGGAGAGAGAGGAGGGAGAGGGAGGAAATTTTGAACTTGGGGAACTGAATGTTGTAAACTAAACATAAATCAATGATTTTTTTTTTAGAAAAAGGAGAATGAATGAAGAAAAAGTGAACATGTTTCCCATTGAAGCATAACAGTTATTATATCAAAGCAAAGTAGACTTGTGGATAGAACACTGAATTGGGAGTCATAAAGACCTGGATTTCAGTCTTACCTCAGACAATTATTAACTGTGTGATCCTGGGCAAGTCATTTAACCTTTCTGTGCCTCAGTTTCCTCATCTGTAAAATGAAGGGAGGAGATTTAATGGCCTCAAAAATCCCTTCCAGCTCATATCTATGATCTTGTAAACGTATATATTTATCAAGGAACAAGGAGGTTTCAGTAAATAATATTCTACAACAGACCACATCTTCACAATCACATACTAGTTGGAAAGGTGCAGACTACAAGGTCCCACTGAGTTTCTTGCTTTTTGATTACACAGAAAGGATTTGGTTGAGCAAAGTGCAGCTTCCTCTAATGAGCTGCCTCGAGGCAGCTTAAGACATTAAGATCACTCAAGATTATTCAACAGATATAGTCATGAAGATAACTGTTTAATGACACCCTGATAATTAGTGTTAAGCATGTCATAATGCAAAGAAGCATATTCCTAAGATATGTGCCCCTCTTAGGAAAATTCTTGAAGAGGATACAAACAAAAGAAGAATTCCCTATAAAATGTGTGTTTCTTCTGGTGTTGCTGTTTGCAGACAACATTATGCTTTTGGCATGAGGCTTGTGAATGCCACAAGGATTCCTTGATGAGAGCTACAGCTACTAAAAAATAGATTAGCCTAAGAAACCACACAGGAACAAATGAATGGGTGAAAAATGCCTGTGGCATGCATTTGGATGGTTAATTCACTGAGTCAGACCATGAGTACAACTATCTACTGCAGGAAAGGCACTGATGACGTGCAGTGAACTGGGCCCAGAGCTGAATAGGAGGACGTGAGCATGGCTAGATATGTTTGGGAATTGGGACTGTGCTTCTAATGGTTCCAAGCTGCTTCTGGATGCAAACACCCTGTTTGTTTCACATGAATGTTCCCCTAGTGGTGCTTTATAATGGCAAAGTTTGGAGGACTATGTGGAACCAAAAAGGGCATCCCTTTCCCATCTGCTCTCTAGTGACATGAGTGATTCCATCTTTAAATTAGCACTCATGTCACGGCACAGTGAGCACCCTCTTCCCAACCTCATCTATACTCTTGCCAAGATTTTTTAATGTACTTTTAGTGTCACCAGCAACTCCCTTGTCACAGTGATGAACAAAGTTGTGAGCTCTTACCAACCCATGTCTGAGAATGGAATACCCAACCTTTGGGTCTCATTTTGTGAAATTCGCCTGCTTTGTTCTTAATAATGGCTGGTGATCCAGCACTGCTGTCTGTGGTTTTTGGTTGCTGTTGTTTGATTGTTTTCTGCTTCTTCATATTTTATACCATATGGTGGTTGGAAATCCTAAAGGCAATCTATTTGACCCGAAGTTTTTTCCCAATGACTCAACTGGTACCTCTGTATATTATAGCTTGTAGTAACCACTGAATAAAGTATCCATCTCAATTACACCCTAGAAAGGAGGGCTGTGGCATTCTCTGGGACAAATGGTAACCTCCAGTTGTCCCAGATGTCTCAGTGAAGCCAAGGACTCCCTCCCATAATATCAATTCTAAATGTATACAATAAATAGGACTACAAAGGAAACCAACTATATTGAAATATAGTTATACAAATATTAAAATAAAAACAAGTTCACAGACCCCAGGTAAGAACCTCAGACCTAGAGGAAAGAAACCATGTACATGAGGTGGGTATGAGAACCTATGGAAAAACTAGAGGAAAATAGGAAAGGCTGAAGGGGGCGGGGGGAGACACACTCTGCACAATGGGAAGAAACAGCCACTAAGGAAAAGTCATAAACCCATTGAAGGCACTGGAGCATTATTACACAATGCATTTGAAATCTTATAAAAACAAGTTTCAGCTGGATTCTTCAAAGTGCTATGATGCAGGAGTTCAAAGGCACCTCAGAGCATCATCTCCCCCCTGGAAGGTTCTCCTCATCTCAGGCAAGGTAGTCTGAAAAACAGACCCGTAGTATACTCCAGTAGCCTCCCCTTTTTAGAAGCATCCTGGAACATGGTGATTGGATTCATTTAACCAAGATCATTTCACCTTATTTCTTCTTTGAATGAAGGCAGACAGGATGGAAAATTCCAGGCAATCATCTTCTCAAGCACCTTACCAAAATCGGTCTTTTTCATTTTTGTGACTGTCAGCTCAGAGTCTGAAATTCTTACCACAGGAGGCCTTTTTCTTTTCCTAGTCCCTTTCCCTTCTCTCCTGAGGCTCATTCACACTAAATAGCACCAAGTCAAATTCAAGGACAACTGAACCAATCCAGGTGGGCCCACCCAGAAGTCTCAGCGGAAAACTAGAACCAGCTCCTCTTTGACTCTTCTCCATCCGGCCTTCTCTGTGTCCTTAGCAACATATCCTAGCCCACTTAAGTTTAGGAAAGAAAGAGCTACACCATTCTTTCTGGGATTGTTGAACACAGTCCTCCAACTGTTCTCCTCTACTCATGGCAAAGGTTGGCACCCTGTATAGCCACCAACAGCTCCATGGGACTTGTCTTGTCTGTACAAGCCTTCTGGAGCATCCTTTCAAGCATGCTCCAAGTACTCTCTCTCATCATTCACATGCAGCCTCCACCACCACCACCCTTCCCCAAATTTGCAGCCACATACACCCTAGGACAAATCCACCCGAGGCATCAATGAAAAGGTTCACTTTTCAGATTTCTTATCACCATGATGGTTACTGAACTTTTAGAAAGTCCCCAGACTGGCAAAGATGTGGAAAATGTCTTTGATTCTCCAGGAATAGAAACATTGATATAAGTAAATATCAGACAGAACCAGAACTAGTGTGGGGCAATCTCCAGTTAGAAAATCAGGCAAATTCATCATTAGGCCCTATTTACCAGTCACACATATTCTTCTGTAGACCCTAACTCTTCATGCCAGGCAGCCTTTCATTTAAGGTTACAGCCCACTTGAATCTATGTTCAAATATTGCTCATCCCTCCAGTGTACATTCTGACTTGGTCATTCAGCCAAAATGGCTGTCTCCAAAGTCACCAGTGATCTCTTTGCTGCCAAATCAAATGACCTTTTTCCAGCTCCTACCCTTCTTGACCTTGCTGAAGCTTCTGCACTGTCTCTAACACTCTTCTCCAGGCCAAGCTCTTCTCTCTAGGTTTTCATCCCACTTATCTGTCCTTATTCTCCACTTACCTGCTTGATTGCTCTTTTACTGTATCCTTTGCTAGATACTCCTCCAGATCACACCTTCTAACTGTAGGTGTCCCACAGAGCTCTGTCCTGGACCCTCTCCTCTACTGCCTCTGTACTATTTCAACTGGTGATCTCACCAACTTCTGTGGATTTAATTATATCTATGCAAATGATTCATAGATTTAATCATCCAGCCCTAACCTTCTCTCCTGACCTTCAATCTCATGTTTCCAAATGCCTATTGGACATATCAAAATGGATGTCCCATAAACATCCTGAACTCAACATGTCCAAAGCTGAAGGCATCATTTTTCCATGCCAAACCCTCCTCTAGTACTCTCTAAGGGAACACAATCCTTCCAGTAACTCAAGTTCAAAACATAGGTGTCATCCTCAACTGTAGCACCAACACCACCACCCCCATGTCCCCGCCCCACCTCTGTATCCAATCTATTATCAAGTACTGTCATTTCTACCTTAGCAGCACCTCTCCAGTAGTCCTGATCTATATCTAGCCCCTGGACTCTGATGACTCCAGAGAAGAAAGTGAGGCTGGTAACTTTGCACAGCCCTGCCTCACTTAAATCCAAGTCACTTACAAATCATGGTATCAGCTTCCTAATGTCATGGTCCTCTTTGAGAATGAAGGACAAACAACATCTCTCATATACATCCCCTTCTCTCCTCTGACCCTGCCCCCACCCTGGTACAAACTTTCAGGCCTGGACTATTCCACTGATCTCCTGGTTGATCTCCCTGCCACAAATCTTTCCCCACTGTAGTTCATCCTTCAGTCAGCTGTCACAGTGATCTTCTCAAAGGATAGGGCTGACCATATCACCCGCCCCTCCCAACTTGATCAATTCCAGTAACTCTGTATCATCTCAAGAATCCAATATGAAATCCTCTGGTTGGCATTCAGAGCCCTTCATAGTCAAGCTCCTTCCTACCTTCTAGTCATCTATTACCTCCCTACACCTCTTACCTGCACTGTGTCCTATAGGACTCAATGACACTGTGCTCCTTGCTGTGCCTGGCACAAGGAACATCTCCTGCTGGCAGGTTATTTTCACTGGCTGTCCCTCATGACTGGAAGGTTCTCTCTGTTCATCTTGGCCTCCTGGCTTCTTGGATTTCCTTCAAGTATGGAACAAAATCCCACCTAGGATTGTGAAGGAAGCCTCTGCAAATCCAGTCAGTCAACAGACCTTTATTAAGTGCCTTTCATTAATGTGACAAATACTGTGCTAAGTACTAGGATCACAAAGGAGGCAAAGGACAGTCTCTACCTTCAAGGAGCTTCTAATCTAATGAGGGGAGATACTTGGACAAACGTAGAACAAGCTATGTTTAGGACAAACAGGAAGTACTTAATGGGGAGAAAGACACTGGAGCTAAGAAAGGTTTAAGGGACTTTAGTTGGGACTTCAAGGAGGCCAGGAAGGTCAGAAGTCAGGAGCAGAGGAGGGAGGGCATTCCCACTTAACACTAATGAATTACCTTCAATTGTGCTGATTACCCCAATTTATCCTGGCTTATTTATATACAGTTGTGAGCTCCTTGGGAGCAGAGACTTTTTTTCCCTTCTTTTGTACCCCAGCTCTTGCCACAGTGCCTGGCACACAGTAGGCACTTCATAAGTGTTTGTCAACTGACTGTCTTCAAAGGGAAATCATTCCAATTGTACTGAAATGGATGAAAGAAGGAAAACATTGACTTGGGCATTTGAATGCAATTAATATTTCAGATGCTTTCTGATAATAGAAAAAAAATCACAAAAAATGATTGATGTTGTTATTTCATTGGCATAAGGAAACCCCCTCTGCTAATGCAGGTTACCACTTTCTTGGCAGTTCATTCTCTGGCACAACTGCAAGGTGAAGTGACTTGCCCAGGGCTGACCAACCAGCATGGTTCAGAAAGAGAGTCTGAGCCTGCCTTCTTCACTTCAGATCAGCTTTCTTTGCACTATGCTGTATCTGAGCTCTTTGAGGAAAAAATATTTTTTCCCATTTCCCCTTGTTGCATTGATTTTTTTCATGAAGAATCTTCTGCTATACCATGGCTATGTTATTTTTAATAACAAGAGACAATCCAGACCCACTGTCTCTGGCCCAGACTCCACTATGGATGATATATAATAGAAGCTGATGTTGAAGAGAAGTCCAAGTCCTCAGAAGACCACTCTTGGGTCATGCTTTTACGCCTTTGGCCATGAAAGGTTGGATGAGTCCCAAACGTTCTGCTCCAAGACTGAGAAATCAGAAAACCTTCTTAAATTTTTCATGGGTCTCCAGTGAAGAAAGTTTCTTGTCCCATATACCCAAGTCAAGTCAGCAAGCATTTACTAAGTACCTACTATGTGCCAGGTACTGTGCTAAGCACTGGATATAACTAGACAGAATTCTGTCCTTAGTAAACCCAAAGGAGAGAAAACATATAAAAATCAGTGTCTAAGGAATAGAATTTTCCCTCTTCTCTCTAGGCAAAATGCCAAGGATGCTGGCCAAAGAAATGGAACTCTAGACAATAACAAGGAAAAGGAGAAATTGCAGGCATTTTGTACCCTGTCAGGAAATAGGGAGTGCCACAAGACTGGCTGCTTCAGGGGACCATGCTGTATCCATAAACCTCCAGAAGAAAATTACTCCAAAGATGCAGGGTGCCAAACCTATTTGAACCTGCTTGGTTCAAAGGCCTAAGTGCGTTGCCCCTACTCTTGGCTTCCCAGCACTTGTAACCATGGGTGGCTAGTGCCATGAGGCAAGTAGATGACAGCAGAGCTGGATGGATGAGAGGCAAAACTGAGCCACAATCCAGCTCTTTGGGGGCCTCATGCATGGTATTCACTTAACCCCTGGCTCAACTGCTTCTGAGCACTGTTCCACCTTCCACCAGTTGCCTTGCCCACCATGCCCAGCATACTGTATTGGTTTTTGAATTCTTGGCTGGGATTCCCATTTTCTGAGGGGTCCCAGCCATCTTGCTCACTTCAATCCCTGTTCAACTCATTCTATAGACAGCATGACCCACCACATCAACTATCTTATCCTTCCCCACACACTCCCACGTATAATTTTCCAACTCCTTGTTATGTTTTGTCTTCCCTTATTAGAACACAAACCCTTTGAAAATGGGGATTGTGTTCTTTCTTTGTGTTTTTGTAGCCCAGTGCCTGACAGAACAGTGCTTAATCATGATTTTATCATCCATCTGGCTATCCATCTATCTGTCCTCTACTTGTCTAATCTATCTTTCTATAAAGCCATCCATCCAAGGAAAGGGGCCATGGACAGAGTGAAAGAAAGGTTAACATAACATCTCCCCAAAGTTTCTGTAAATTCATAGGAAATGACCAAAAGAAACAAGCAACCCTTTCAACATTAGCACCAATCCATATTATTTCATGAAGAGATAATACATTTTCAAAATGTTTCTTAGAAATTGTTAACTTCAATCTCCACAACAACTCTGGGAAGTAGATATGGCAGCTATTTCCTTTACAGACAAAAAGACAGATTCTGAGATAGAGTAAGTGACTTTGCCAGGGTCACACAGCTCCTATGGGTCAGAGGTAGCATTTGAACTTCTATTTTCCTGATTCTAAGTCCACCATTCAGTCCAGCGGGTCAAGGTCAAAAGTCTAGCTTTAGCAAAATTCTGGTTATCCAGATAAGAAAGAGAAAAAAGAGAAAGGAGAAAAATACCCAAATCAGCTGCATAACTGAGTCATTAGTGTTTAACTCCATTCATGGGATCAGCGGTCTGTAAACAGTAGATTTAGAGCTCCATTTTACAGATGAAAAAAGTGAGTTCCACTAGGATGTTGTTCTAAGTTGCCAACATGGGGATAGAGAGTGTCCTTTTTACCTGTGGTTCTATTCCCTTGCTTTTCCCCAGGACCCCAAGCTCCCACCAATGGGTCACCTCTCTCTCATAGTCCAGCTTCCCTATTTTCAGTTTTATTATTCCCCTTACTAACTCTGGTGGGGTGTGATTTGGGCAAGGCATGTCTCAGGGTGATGATATAAATGCCTACCATCACCACCACTGAATGTACCCTGGGTACAAGAATTCTCGAGCAGCCTCAGATATGACTTCCTTTTTCTTTCCATATTCAATTTCCCAAGGCAGTGAGAAAGCCCCTAAGCACCCAGGTAGACAGTCAGAGGAGAATAGGAAAGAAAATTTCTCCACGAATTGAAAAATCATGGCTCTGGAGCTGGCGGTGACCCTGGAAATATCTAGTCCACCTTGTTTCTTAGAGAAAGAAATTCAGGCCCAGGACCTTTGGCTCCAAATCCAAAACCCTTTGTCTTCATCAAGTTACCAGAGAAACCCTCGAAAGGGGTTTTAAGTTTTCTGAGCAGGTGGCAAGCAAGTCTCATGCTACTAACCTACTAACTCCATCCTTTCTATTCTTAAATTCAGTCCTGGGCTTAGCTCGATCGGTGCCTTCTGCACATGGTAACATAGTTCCTAGGGAACTGAACATGTGGAATTTTTTTCAGGTATCAAATGACTTGCCCATAATTTGGGGTTAGCCCCGGAGTGACCCTCAGAGATCTGGCCCTGCCAAACAGATGTCTTTCTTTGTAGGAGACTAAATGATTACTCACTCTAAAAAGAAAGGCCTAGATTTAAAAGGGAGAAATGTAGCTAGAAATGGCAATAAAATAATGTTTGAGAAGTTGGCAGAATTCGTGATATTTTAAAGATCCTGCAAATAGATGCTTTCAAGGAGAATGGCTTAACCCAATTATCAAAGCAAGTTCCGCCCTGGATGGACATCGGGTTAAGTAAACAATGATAACCTATGCCAGGTGGCAGATTAGGAGAGCGAGCACCTGCTTGTCATGGCCCTGTCCCAAAGGGCCTGCTGAGCCCTGGAGAGATTGATTGCATTCCGGGATCTGTGGAACGAAAAGAGACAACTGGTCTCCTTGTTAGTATATAGAACACCACTGCAATGGGCACTCGTGTCATTTTCCAGTTCTTTGTGACCACAGAGTGTTGACATGAAAATATTTGTACATGCCAGATCTTAATTTCTATCAATGACCTTTAGTAGTGAGACTGCCAGGTCAAAGAACACAAGGGGTGCAAGCATCTGGGTGGCCCAGTGGCTAGACTGCTGGACTAGGAACCCAGGAGACCTGAGTTCAAATCCTGTCTCAGACACTTACTAACTGTGTGGCCCTGGCCAAGTCATTTAAATTCTCCGAGCCTCAGTTTTCAAAGAAGGAAAATGGGAAATAACAGTACCTAATTCACAGAGTTACTGTGGCGATTAAATGAGATGATATATGTACAGCACTGGGAAACCTTAAGGCACTATATAAGTGCTAATCATCGTTATTATTAATTATTATCTAATTCCAAACTAAAATACTGAATTAGACCAACTCATAGAATGAGCAGATCAGTTCCACCAATAGTGCCTTAGTGTGCTTGTCTCTCTGCAGCCTTTCCAACACTGACTTTTTCTATATTTTTTCCATACAACTCGCATGGAGTATGGTATAATTCAATTCATTTAAATTTGTATTTCTCTGATAGTAATATTGTTGATTTGTAACATTTTTCCCATTTTCAAGTAAAGTGTGTAATCTTTCAGAAACTACCTGTTCATATCTTGTACCACTTACCTGTTGGAGAATAGCTTTTAGTGCTATATATTTATCACTTCCGATAGAATTCTCCAAGCCACAACCCTGTCAGCTGTAGATGTTCATTCTTATTTCCTTTCCTTTCTGAGACACTGGAAAAGACAAACTTATGCTGCCATTTAGAGCAAATCTAGTTCTTTTGAAAAAGACCCGGGACATCCTTCTGGAGACTCTTTGCAACCTTTCACTAACCCTGAGAAACAGGTAGGAAACAAATTATTAAATCTGAATGGCTGAACATTATGGCATATGAATGTGATGGAATACTATTGTGCTGTAAGAAATGATGCAGAAGATGGTTTCAGAAAGACCTGGGAAGACTTGCATGAACTGATACAAAGTGAAATAAATACAACCAGAAGAATAATTTACAAAGTAACAGCGATTTTATAAAGGTAGTCAACCATGAAAGACTTGGCAACACTGATCAACACAATGACCCTACACAGTTCCAAAGAACTCATGAGGAAAAGTGCTATCCACCTTCAGATGGAGAACTGATGGATATAGAGTGCAGAGTGAAACATATTTTTGTCTTCTTTCCTTTTTTTCTAAAAAAAATATCTAATGAGGAAATGTTTTGCATGACTACATATTTGTAAGGGACTTTGTATTTCTTGCCTTTTCATTGGGTGGTGAAGATGTGGGGGAGGGAGGAAGAGAATCTAGAAGTGAAAATAAAATAAAGTTGAATTTTTCAAAAATTATTAAATGTATTTTTTCAGAAGAAAACCTCTACACTAGGACCTTTGGCAACTCTTTAAGGCAGACTTGGGCATCAGTAAAACCCATCCCCTTCATTTCCTGTGTTCACCTCCAAGTTTCAGTTCCTGAAGGGCCAATTCAGAAAAGAACCATATGATCACTACCATACAAAGTCCTCGCCACCCCCTAGAACCTCAATCAGGAGTCAGATCATAAGAACAAACTGTGAAAGAATACAGGCTCCCCCAAATCAGGCAGCCAATATTTAAATAGCTCCTTATATACCGTATTCCTTCCCTCACAAAATAAGGGTAAAGCATTTATTTTTAACAACCTCATCCCTTAATTTTTATTCTGAGTGCTCCTTTCTAGGTTCCATTGATATTGCTTTATAAAAAGCCTTTTAATAAAATCTTTTTACATTAGGCCCCTCTTGAGCCATGGAATCACTCTCTAACCCTGATGGGACCTAGGAGGGTATGTAAAGCAACCCCTCTTTTTACAGGGGGTAAACTGAGGCCTCAGAAGAAGGGATTTGCCTAGAGTCATGTAGCTATAAAAAGATAGAACTGAGAACAGAACCTGGTTCTCCAGTGCATACTTTTCCCTGGCAACTATTTCTTAAGGGGAAGAAAGGCGCTGAACTTGTGATTTCATCAGCAAAAGGAAATTGTAACAAGACAGGAGTCCTCCCTCCTGAGATACACTGTGTGTGTGTGTGTGTTCGTCCTTTGTTGCCGAAAAAGACCACGCCATCAGAGAAATAATGACATGACTTGCACTTGACTTTGTTTTGAGTGAGGGAGGGCTATGCAGGTCACCAGCCTCACTTCTTCTCCAGAGCCATCTGAATCCAGTGACCAGATATTCATCAGGATGACTGGAGATGACCCAGGATGAAGCAATTGCGGTGAAGTGACTTGCCGAAGGTCACACAGCTAGTGAGTGTCAAGTGTCTGAGGTGAGATTCGAGCTCAGGTCCTCCTGACTCCTGCACTGGTGATCTATCCACTCTATCCACTGCACCCCCTAGCTACCCACCTTCATGATATTTTTATCCTAAAACCTTGGTGGGTGAGTCATTGAGACCTAGGAGATATTGTTCTTCCCTGAACCAAGAGAAAACTCTAACCCTCACAGGATAGCTTTCTAAATTTGTTTTTCCATCTCATTTTGTCTTTTCTTATATAAAAAATCCATAACAAACATGTTATAAATAATTTGTGAGCCTTTAAACCAAACATTCTTTACTCTTCTGCCCAGATTAGAATTCTGTGCCATCCGAAGCAAACAAACACCAAACTGCATGCCATGCGGTGCCACTGCCTACAGGCATAGCAGGTCTATTCCATTACTCCTCTCTCCCTCAGGCCAAAAATGCTTAGTCAATGAATATTCTCGGTGCCACCAGAGACACAAATAAAAATAAAACACTATTCAGACCTCAAGGAACTACAAATCTGGTATCTAGCAAGGACGCTCAATAAACCAACACACATTTATTAAAAGCCTACTATGTTCCAGGGATTGGAGTTAGGGAGACAAATACAAGGAATGAAATGCTACATTTTCAAGGTGCTTCCATTTTAATGGACACAGATATTAATAAAAAATTGAAGATCATGTGAGGGAGGAAGAATTCAGCTGAGAGATTTGGGGAAGTTACAGAAGCAGAAGCAGAGAGGAGGTTATCGCAGGCATATCGAACAATATTAGCAGCTTACATTTATATAGCACTTCCAGATTTGCAATGTACTTGATAACTATCCCATTTGATCTGCACAACACCACCAGGAGGTAGGTGCTATTATGATCCCAATTTTACAGCGAAGAAATAAGGCAGTTTTGAAAAGGACCACCCAGCCTTTATGCTCCCTCCCATCCCAGGAATTCTGGGATGCAGGCAATAAGCCAATCAAATAGCATCAGATTCTGCCACTGCCTCAGCCTTTCTTTTAGGGTGAGGTAACCCAGTCTGGCTTCCATACCAAGGTCAGGCAGAAGCTCTGTAGTGGAAGGCAATGGAGTCACTCTTTAAGTTGATCCAGATATCCAAAAGAAAAAGAATCACTATACGCTGACCATGACACTCATCACAAGAAGCACTTTGTAAGCCAGGCAATCCACTGCAAATGAGAACTACTGACTATTCATTTTAAAGGACAAGTACATTTCAAATATTCAGTGGAAGGAGAAATTACCAAGAAGACTCGCTACGTAACGAGGTATTCAGGCTGACTCTCTAGAAGACCAAACAGAGTTCTCTTTAGGGATGACAAGTTTTTGCCTCAACATGTTTTCAGATAAAGCTACTCACATCAGAGACCAAGGCCCCACACTAGGACCTCTGACACTCTGTGATCCTGGATGCCAACGTGCTCACCTATCTCCTTCTCCCCTTCAGTGAGTGGCAGACCTGGGCTCTCTGAAGGTTCATCTGATTAACATTTTATTGGCATGGAAGTAGCTCATGATGGCAAAGGGCTATGTGTGATCCCTTGGGATAATGTACCTTTTTATTCTTTCATATTCAAAATCTTCCCAACCAGTTTGCCCCAAAACCATCCTTCCTTCTTTTCCCAACACAGCTTCAAGACTGTTACCACTTTGAGTTCATGCTCAAGATAAAATGTTGCTTCAGCTTCCCACGGCATCATGCTTCCTCTGCTAAGGACTTCCTTCTTACTTTAGCATACAATCCAAGGCCATCCTTGCTTTGTCTCTGCATTCACACAACCCTCTACCCTCCAGCACCCAGGCCTCTGGCTTCCCTGTCCCATCCTACTTTTCTAGCTTTCTCCTACTTTCCTCCCCTCCATGTACTGTCTGCTCCCACTGCCCTGAACTGCTTCCAGTGCATCAGACAGGACCCTCCAGCTGCCATCTCCACACATTTCCCTGGCTGTGCCCCACTCCACAAAAGCTCTTACTCCTTCCTGCTGACACTTGGATCCTCTGGCTTCCTTCAGGATTCAGCTCCAATCTCACTTTCTGAAGGATGCTTGTCCTGACCCTCCCTACCAGTTGCTTACTCTTTGCCGTCTGAGATTGCCTTCACACACTCTGTATATATCTTGTGTTCGTCCAATTATTTACACATTGTCTTCCCCCACTGTAGAATGTGAGTCCTGTGAGGGCACGGACTGTGTTTTTGCCTTTCTTTGTATCCCCATTGCTTAGCACAATGCTTGGCATACCATAAGCGCTTAATAAATGCTCATTGACTGATAGTAGAGTGAAGAGTCAGTCGTTAAAATAAACCATCGTAATAAACACCAAAGGAAAATAGAACATCAAAAACAAAGGACAAGCAGGGAGCAGCCCAAGGAGAGGGAAGGCATTGGGGCATGGCCCAGGTCTCCCTTGGGGGCTCACCAACCTGTCCATGCTGCTGCCTCCAGCCCCTGATGACAGCGGTGGGGGCAGGTGTCTCCAGGAGCTGATGAAGAGCTGAAACTGGCCCACCTCAGCCGTTTGGACTCTGTCCTGACATGGTCCACAGGGAGCCCCAGGCCCCTGGAGTTCTCCTTGCCCTCTGCAGACTGTCTTACATCCATCAAAGTTTCAGAACCAAGGAGAACTCCAGGCCAATGGGATTGCAACAGGATGATCAGAATGGCTGCTCTCGCTGACGTGCTTTCCTTGGGAACTGAAGTGCGAGGTGCTCCTCCGCTGCCTGCTTTTGACTCAGGGGGCCAAGCTGTTGTTGAGGAGCAATTTTTCTTTTATTAAGTTTGAGTTAATAATGATAATTACAACTTACTTTGCCAAAGGGCTTCCCTCACAACAACCCTGTGAGGTAGGTAGTACAAGGATCAGTCAAGCCATTTTACAGAAGAAAAATAAATGAGATTCCAAGAGGTCAACTGGCTTACCCATGGGTTAGGAAGTAGAGCAGAGAGGGAGGGAAAAGGGAAGGGAAGAGAGAGAGGAAGAAGGAGAGGGGAAGAGAAGGAGAGCAATAATAAGAGGAGAGTATTCAGAAAGAGGAGGAAGGGGGAATGAGAGGGAGGAGAGAGAGGGAGAGAAGGGGAATAAAGAGGGAGAAAGAGAGTCTGGAAGGAGGGAAGAAGAGATAAATAGACAGACAGACAGATAGCTATAGGTAGATAGATAGCCAGACAGAGGTGATTGATAGATAGGTAGATAGGTGGATAGATAGATAGATAGATAGATTAGATAGATAGATAGATAGATAGATAGATAGATAGATAGATAGATAGACAGATAGATAGATAGATATAGATAGATAGACAGACAGATAGACAGATGGATCATGGATAGATAGATGATAGATAGGTAGGTAGACGAATGGATGGATGAATAGATAGATAGATACATACATACAAGATAGACAGATAGACAAATAGATCATAGATAAACAGATTATAGATAGTCAGGTAGATAGATGGATGGATAGATGAACAGATAGATAGATACATACATACATACAAGATAGATAGATAGATAGATAGATAGATAGATAGATAGATAGACAGACAGACAGATGGACAGATAGGTAGACAAATAGGTAGACAAATAGATAGATGTATAGATAGAACAAGCATTTATTAAGCGCTTATTACTAGCTGGAATTTGAGGCCAAACATTCCAGCCACAGGACCTGTGGTCTTCCACGAGACCACTCTACCATTCCAATGAAGTGAAATCGCATGAAGAGAGGCAATACGGTAAGTCACGCCACCTCTGCAATGATGGGAAGGACAATAAAACACTCACAGTGTCAGGGGGATATAAAGACAAAAACAAGGTAACCCCTGCCCTCAGGGAGCTCCCACTCTATCAGAGGAAAGCCACAAGAACACAGATGAGTAAATATAATATATACACAAAGCAAATACTAGTTAATTTCAGGGATGAAGGAAGACTCTAAAAATGGAGAGAACTAGTGAAATCTGTGAGCAGTAGGTAGAACTTAGGGTGACTTCTGAGGAAAGTTGGGGGTCCCAACAGACAGAGGTGAAGGCAAAGCATTCTAAGAATGGGGAATACCATTCTTGGTGGGGGCACAGTCTACAAAAAGGCACAGAGGTAGCAGAGGGAACACCGTTGTGGAACATAGCAGGGAAGTCGGTTTAGTAGGAACACAGAGGGTACCAGGTCAAGTAATGGGAAATGAGTCTGGACAGAAAGGCTGGAACTTGATCGTGAAAGGCCTTGAAGACAAAAAAAGAGTCTGAATTTTATCTTTGAGGCAAAAGGAAGACACTAATGCTTCCTGAGCTAAGATGGGGGAACAGTCAGAGCTGGAGTTGAGGGGTATTAATGGAGCATCTGTGTAGAGGATGAATGGGAGACACTGGATGCAGAGATCCCAGTCAGAGGCTATGGCCATTGAATTTGCAAGACCCACTGAGGGAGTGAGCCAGGCAGGTGGCCCTGCAGACCGAGCTTGGGCCATGGAGGGGAGGAGATGCCCTTTATTGCCTTAGGAACTCAATGCTAAGATTCAGGTCACATTCTGGGCCCCCGTTGGCATGGAGGAGTTCTTGGGCAATTCTAAAACAATATACAAAGATAAGGTGCCAGCTGTATTACCAGAGGGCACTGAACTCCCTGGCTGGACCTAGGAGGACAGATAACGTAGTCCTATCCAGCACACACAGAGAGAAAGTGGGTGGAGAGCCCCTGCAGCAAATGAAAGGAAGTCTTTGGGAGAAAGCAGAGATGCAACCCAGACGAGCTAAATCTGTCACGGGCTTTTCAATGGCTTCACTGCTTCATGTACATTCTTTTTCTCTTTGACATATATAGAAATGTTGGTGCTTCAAGATGTTTGTCAAACTTATAATTTTTAAAAGATCTTTTTAACAGAGAAGAAAAAACGCTAATTTGAACTATTGACAAAATCTCTCATTTCTTTTTCTTTTTAAAGTAAATTCCTTACAATAACCTGATTAGACAGTGATGGCAAATGTCATCAAACCCATTTTACAGATGAAAACACTGAAAGAATTATGTGGCTTTTATAAGGTGACCTAGTTATGCATAATGGAACTCACATTGGAGCCCAGGGCTACTAGCTCCAAATCATAGGAGCACAGAAGTTCACACACACACACACACACACACACACACACACACACACACACACGTGTGTGAATACAAAGAGAAGAAAGATACGGAGATAAAGATACATATCACAGGGTATTTATGAAAACTTACATACACTTTAAGCACCGAGTGGAAGAAATTAGTGTATACCAATGGAAAGGAGAAAGGGAGGAAATTACTCCTGGACTGTAAGTTCTCTGAAGACAATGATCCCGTCATGTATAAAGGGCTGTTTGGCCTTCCTTCTCAGAGAACCAATGACATCAGGAGGGGCATGTCTTGACTTACAAGGGAATTGGATTTAAGTGAGGAGGGCTGTGCAGTCACCAGCCTCACTTTCTCCTCCGGAGCCATTTGGGTGCAGTGGCCAGATATAGATCAGGATGACTGGAGATGGTCCTGGATGCAGGGGAAGACTCTTTCCCAGGTCTCAGTCACATCCATAGGTTTAATCTCCTCATTGACAGCACTCTGCTGTGTACACTGTACAGGCTGGCCGGGGTTGGATTGGTCATGTGACATTATATTACAGTGTAAGTGAAGGAGTTTTTATCTACAAGAAATGAGGGGGGGTTAAGTTATGACGACATGAAAAGATCCTAGAGCTGTGTGGACAGTCACCCAAAGTCAGAAAAGTGGTGGGTGCCCTTAGTTCATCTGTCCTAGCACATGCAGACTTGTCACATGCCCAGGCTACAGGGGGCATGGGTAGACAATCATGAGATGGCTTTTCCTGTGTGGAAATCTGGCCCCTTCCCTCACAGTAGCCCTGCCTAAGTGCCTCACATCTGGATGTGGATGACAATGAAAATGGGCTATAGGCTTCACCATTTGTGTCACTTGCCCTGGATTTCCACAATGAAGTTTATTATTAACCAAATATGTAGATTACAAGGAGACACTGGACCATTTAAGAATTCATCCCATTCAAAAAAGTTACATGCAGAGATGCTATCGTCGGCTACCCAGCACTGTGCCTGGCGGGTACTTTAGATATTTGTTGATTCATATGAACAGGGATAGAACCTCTCCCAAAAGCCAAAAGCAGGAAGGAACTGAATTACCCCTCCAAGCGGATACATCCATTGTCTTTATGATTAGCTACTAAAATGAAAGAGAACGATGTTTATGACTGCAAAGAAATGTGGCATAAAGTATTGATCACTTCGCGACCAATCCTGGGCTCTACCATTGAGCTTGAGTCCCATTTCTCCTTTCCCCACCCCAATGGGTTCTCTAAAATTTCAGGGAGAGGGGAAATAGACTTGATGATCACTACCTCAAAGTCTTGTGATCCTGGGAAATCTGGTGGCAGGGGACAGAACTCACTAGATATGCTGAAACAAGATGGCCAACAAGACGGAACCTACAGGCTGGGCCTCAAAGGGAAAGGAACAGAGGCACTGCCAACATGCTCAGCTTCCACTCTCACAGTCAGTGATGTCAACAATTTTCTAACCTCCCCTCCCTCCGACAAAGGTCTCTTAGAGCAGTCACAGTATTAGGGAATCACACATTTGGAAGAGAATCTCCAAATGTCATTGGTTCTAGGGACGGTCTTCATGAAGTGAATGTTAAAGAGATAGATGGAGCCCCCACATCTGCTCTTAAGTAGGAAAGGTGCTATGCATTAACCTAGTACGTTTGTGGTTCTTCCCAAATTAATAAGACTTCAACAAGTGTAAAATTAAATGTACCAGGTTCTTAGAAACACAAGAATTCAGATGGCATAGAGTTAGGGTTTCAATTAAATCCAATTCAAAAGACACTTACTAAGAAGTTACTGTGTCCCAGGCTGTGCAAATACCAAGAAAAAATGAAACATCCCCGGCCCACACAGAGTTTGTATTCTACGTATTTCCTATATAATAAGCATTGGTGCAGTGGATAGAGCACAAGGAGTTAGGAAGACCTGAGTTCAAATCCAGCTTCAGACATTTACCAGCTGTGTCACCCTGGGCAAGTCACTTTACCTTGTGTGCCTCAGTTTCCTCATCTGTAAATAAGCTGGAGAAGGAAATAACAAAATCACTCCAGTATCTTTGCCAAGAAAACCCCAAATGGGGCCACAGAGAGTCAGATATGACTGAAAATGACTGGACAATAACAGAGTACAGTACAAGGAAAATTAAGGACAGAAAAAACACAAATAATGGGGGCATGTAGGATTGTGCCTAGGAGGAACACAAGAATGGGAAACTGAGGTGGGAGGAGTGACTCACCCAAGATCACAGTGGGTTAATGACTAGACCCAGGGCCAGACTAATTGGTCAATGATATCCCCTTCCAACTCTGAGATCCTCTGGTTCTCCAGTTCATCATACATGGTCTGCCTTTCTTCTTGTCTCTACCATCTTTCCTGAGACTTTTAACTTTGGGGCCAGATTAGCTTATGACAGGCTTCCAAATGCTAAGACTTCAAAATGGCTGTTCCGCCATCTTTACTCTCCAAACCATGCCTCTCCGTTCTTCTTTCAAGCAAGCCTCTGCTTATTGTTTTTTCTACTGACTCATCATCATTTGGCTCCAAAAGGCTTTTTGCTATTTTTTTGATGGTGGAAAAGAACTGGAGGCTTTGAGTGACTATCAATTGGAAAGTGACTGAACAATTTGTGATATATGAATGTGAGGGAATATTACTGTGCTTTTGAAAAAAAAGTGAAGAGGACAGTTTCAGAGAAACCTGGGAGGACTTGTATGAACAGATGCAGAAGTGCACAGATGTGAGGAAAACTGACATGTTAAGAATAATATTCTAAAGACCGATGACTTTGGAAGACTTTTGAATATTTATCAATGCCATGATCAAATGGAATTGCAGAGGACTGCTGAGAAAACGTGCTGTCCCCGTCTTGACAGAGATAAACTCCATGCAGATAGAGAAGCAGCTTTCTGGATGTGCCCAATGCATGAACTGGTTTTCTCGACTGTGCATATTTGTTACAAAGATTTTCTTTTTCTTTTCTTTTTCCAATGAAGGAATAGGGAGGTGAGAGGGGGAGAGGGTGTATGTTCATTAATTGAAAAAAATTTATTTTTTTAAAAAGTCTTTGTTCATACTGTCCTTTTCTCTACATAATTCTGAACTAAGTTTTCTCCAATCCTGAAGTTTTCTATTGTCTCAGACCAGTCTATTCTGCTGTAAACATTTATTCTGCTAACTCCCATTTGCTCCCATTCCTTCACTCCCAGTGGCCTGCCAGTATCTTCCTCTGGTTTAGGAGCTACACAGGTGTGGGGCGCTATTGTGAAAACTCTGATTCCCAGCTGGCTCTCTGCTCTTACAGTCCAGCTCTGCCAATGGGGTGATGCACTATCACGCCATATCAGAGAACACTGTGATTGAAGAAAGATCCCAGGGAGCCAAAGAGCACTAGAGATCTACAGGGTGGGCATGAGCAGAGAATCTTTAGCACCTACTGTCAACTGGTCACTTGGCGCACAAAGATAAAACAATGGCTCCACTTAAGAGAGTTACGTTCTATTTGGAAAGGCAACATCTCTCTTTTACCGGCAGGTGGAATAGTGGATAGAGTTGAAAACTTGGAGTAATGAGAAACTGGGTTCAAATTCCATCTTAGACACTTATTAGCCATGTGAGCCTCAGCTAATTTAGATGGTTTCCAAAAATTCTCTGCTTAAATTGGTAAGCTTACTGTAAACTTAAACTGTTTCCTGAACTACGAAATGATGGCTTTGGATTCAATGTACTTAAGGTGCCCCCCTAGCTCTAAATCTATCTTCCTTGTGTATGTATGTATATTATCTGTCATCTGGCCAAGGATCTCCCACTGCATCCTGGGTCCTCTCCAGTCATCCTGATGAATATCTGGTCACTGGATCCAGATGGCTCTGGAGGAGAAAGTTAGGCTGGTGACCTTGCACAGCCCTCCCTCACTCAAATCAAAGTCAAGTGCAAGTCATATCATCATTTCTCTGATGGCATGGTCTCCTTCATCAATGAAGGATGAACATAATATTATCTGTATACACATATGTGTGTATGTACATGTATGTGGCTTGCACTTAAGGGTCTAGTCTCATATTGATTGTGGCTTCCAAACTTGCCCTGAATTGTTTCCTCTCTTAAGAAGACATAAATGTTATTTCACTTTTTCTCTGGGCTGGCCTTTTTTTTAACTACTACTACAAGTAGAAGGCTGCTATAACTCATGACTCTCAAGGTTCTAGGGACAGCACTGACGGGTGGCTATTCCTACTAACACTGTAGGTCATCAGCCCCCACCAGTGTATTTTTCATTGACAAACCAGCCAAGATGACACTATTAAACCTTAATCAAAACATTTCTTATATAGAAAGTGAAGCAAGAATAAGAGGTATATAACACTGTTCCCAGAAATCTGGAGCATGCTCTCTAATCAACCCACAAAGTTCACAGGAGGAGTGAGTACAAATCACTAGGCTCAGGGGCACAAATGTGAGAAAACTCGGAGAACAGGAACTCCAGGATATGATGACCATTTCCTTTCCTATGTATTTTCCTTTCAAAGTTCATTGATAGGCATAGAATCTGTGTTGGACAAGTTCCTCTGCTCTACGGCGATTTGATTTTCATTCCTCACAAGGTATTACCCAATGGCTCGATACACTGGATTGCTCAACTGCTCTTCATTGATTTCACTGGGCTCTAATTCTCTTAATATTGGCTCACCGCTTTTCTTCAGTGGCAACTATAGTCTTTAATCCTTAAGGCTCAGTTAATGTCCTCAGAGGAGATAGTGTGATGCCCTTTTGGAAAGGGCAGAGACCTTTAGCTTAAGATCGACAAGCCTCTCCAATTCTGCTCCCTCACTCAGACTCTAAGGGAGCACCAACTTGGTACCAGATGCCCTGCAGGGAAATATCTTCATTCCTCTTCTCCCCCATGCGCTTAACTGTATGTGGAAGTCCAAAGAGAGGTATAGTCTGCATTTCATTGATTGGTTTTCCCCGGTGAGAAGTGACAGTGCATAGAGCTACAGCCTCACTTTCACTTACTTACAAAATTTATTTTTTACCCTCCAACAATGCCAGTTTAGAAATGGATCTATACCGTGAAAAACAGCACTCCAACTCATGATGAATGACCAAAATCTCATCTCTGCTGACCAAATCATAATCAGAGAAAGTACTTTTCTCCAATAATCATAAAACAATCCTGGGGTTCATTAATTCTGAAGTTCTCAAGTCTCTCATACACAAATGGCCCATTGGAATACAGAACATTGAAATAAATTTTGCCCTATATGGACTACCAACCTCTCCATGCTGTCCTATGCAAATAAGCAACTGAAACACAGAGTCTTGACCCGGATTTTACCAAGCAAATACATTATCTCCACAGCTGCTTTCTTAGTGTAAGTTCCACATCTGTTCTTGTTCTCACTCCTTTCGATCATAGAAATTGTAGAAGTCAAAAAAGAGAACCTTTTATTTCCCTATAATTATATATATATACATATATATATGTATATGTACTATAAAATATGTGATTGTTAAATCTAAGGTTGTTAGGAAGAAAGGAGGCCAAGAAAGGCATCATGTGGAAGGAAGAGATCCCATAAGGAGGAGTATTCACCAGGAAAGAGTCTCATATTCCAGGCACTGGGGGATGGCTGGGACAAAGCACAGACATGGCAAATGAAGTGGCTTCTGTGAGGAACAGAGAGAAAGCCAGCTTATTTGGACTGTCAGAAGGGAAGCATCCTAAAACTGGCAGATGAGGCTTAGGGCATGTTGCAAAGGATTTTCAAAGTCAAAAAGAGGCATCCATATTTGCTCCTAGAGACAAACAGGGAGATGCTGCAATTTATTGATCAAGGAAATGACATGCCAGACCTCTAGTTCAGGAATATCACACTTTGGCATTTGGCTGGAGAACAGATTGGAGGGAGAATAGTGCAGACTTCCAACATTGCCAATGGCATGTAGGAAGAGAAAGAGAGTGGATCAGTTGTGTAGCAGGCATGGGGTAGACTAAATAGAGAGCCCAAGGACCAATTTATCTCCATGAACAGTAGGAAGGAACCAGAGAAATGCAATGCTTTGGGCAGATCCTTTATTAGTTTCTGTCAGAAAGATATCAAGGAAGGTTGGAAGACACCCACTCAAGGCATGCCCAGCCCACATAAGACCTGGTCATCCTCATAATCACAGATTCTTGCCATCTTTTTTCAATCACATACTCCCCTGATAACATCCTTAATTTAGGATTGTTAATACAATTATTTCCATGCCTTAAATTACTCGGGAAATATGAGACAAAGAAGAAGCTGAGCTTCAAACAAATACAAGAGAGCAGAGCTCAGAGGAAGTCCACTTTGGAAAAAGTCCCAGGATACTTGGGTCATCAAGTTAGACAGAGGTAGTCCTTCCCAGAAAGGTGAGAGCTCTTCTAATATTTTGAAGAGTTTCAGTGAAGTGCAGGCCAGCACTTCATTATTCATCTCTGTCCTCTCTGCCCCCCCACCTCCCCACCCCACCCCCACCGCTTCCCCTCCCACCCTCAGCAGGTGGGGAGACAGCAGGAAGAGAGAAGTTACCATCTTCAGGTAGAATGAGAGGAAACTCTGACCAGAACTATAGTTTTTGAGCCCAGAATTCAGAGGAAAAATGTGAGCCCCAAATAGCCCAGGGTGGGGGTGTAGGACACCATGTCATTCCCTAGGGCTTGGCTGACCTTCTGTGTGGGTGAGCCCTGTGAGCTCTTGGCCAGAGCAGCTTATATTGCTGGACAGAGCTGGAGGGTATTTATGTCAAAGACCATCTGGAAAAGCAATCGAAGACCCAAATCTCAGCAGGGATTACTACAGTCAGCCATCCGTAAAAGGCAGATTTGTGCCCAGAGCATTTGGGGCCTGCAGTGACCTTCGCCCCTAGGGCAATAATTCTGACCCTCTAATGGATGTAAATGAATCTGGGTGACGTCCACAGGCGCCGGCTCATTCAACAGCCACCAAAGGATGGGTGTGGAATTTAGAGCAGCCATCCAAAGAGCAGCTACCAAGGGTGATTGATTACCCAGAGACAAGGACTAATTTAGCTCGAGCACTGTGCCCAGGCTGCCCTATATAACACTAGTGACTACACACAGTGTACATGTGGACTGCCCAATTTCTATCACAACACATGAAGACAAGCCCATGGAAATGCCAAACTGGGTAACTCACTGTGCCCTGAACATACCCATCCAGCTCTCTGTTCCAAATGTCTTCAAAACTTGTTACCTGTGTGACCTTGGGCACTAAACTCCTCAGCACCTTAATGTCCTCATGTATGTCAAAGAAAGGTGTTGGACTACCTGGTCTGAAGTCTTCTCTGCCTTTAGGTCTAGGATTCTAGGATTCCTCTGCTCACACTGTTACTGATCTCTACCTCCTCCTTTTCATTGACTGTCTATCAGGCATTATGCCAGGTATGAGGGATACAACATCAAAGCCAAACAAAGCTATCTGTAAAATGAAAGGGTTCGACTCAATGACCTCTAAGTTCCCTCCCTATTCTAAATAGGGTCCTACAATCCCAGCCCTCAAGGAGCTGACTCCTTGACCAGAAGACTCTGACATCTTGATAAGATGTATCTAGTATACAGATACATCTTCCACACAAGAATCAACCAAAGCTAATTTGAGGAGAGATCAAGTACTAGGAGCTTAGCAGGATCAGCAAGGGTCCCAGTATCTTGAGAGAAGTAAGAGCTTCAGGAGACCAGTGGTAAGGAAGAAGCACACAAGGGTCAGTCTGATGAGGCCCCAAAGGGCCCAATGGAATGCTGAGTTGCTGTTAAATTCAATCCATCTTTAAAGGCCCAACTCAAATGCTGCCACTTCCAGGGAAACTTCCTGGATTTCTTTTCCCCACTATTAATGACCGCCTTCCTCATCAGACTGTCCACAAGGTGTGCTGTCCTACCTCTCCCCAATGCACTTACTATGTAAGGCTCTCCAATGCCTTTGCCTAAAACGGAAAAACCCCACAAAACATAGCAGAGGTGTAAGGCATGTTTCATGAGGCCACATGTTGCCCACTATAGGGAAAAGTCCTCTTTTCTTATAGCAAAGTGTTTCATTGGCCATCAGTAAACAGAAGTAAAGTCAAGAGTTTTACTCTCACTTGTGGCTCCAAGAAGCTGTAGCATGCAGAGCTGCCAGAGCCTAGTAAACCTGCCTTGGCAGATGGGCTAAACCAGGTTGAGGGTGAATTAGGGGCATGTCTACCCCAAGCATGTGAAGGCATCCCCCAGAAGAATGGGGGGATGAAAACAGTTTGCTTTCCTGGCCATCAAGGCGGCTGAAGCAGGCATGGTGAAGCGCTCAGAGCTTGATCAGAGGTGGAAGACACCGAGGTCATCCCCTGCATCCTGGGCCATCATCAGTCATCTTGACTTTTGTCCTGCCATTGGACTTCAAGGCCTCTGAAAGACAGTGAGGCTGATGACTTTGCACAGTCCTGCCTCACTTTAATCCAGTTCACTCGGGAGTCATGACATCGTCCTGTGATGTCATTGGTCCTCTTCAAAAATGAAGGAGGAACAGCACCCAAACCAAGAGTGAGTCACTAAAGAGAGAAATGCATGAGGCTCTGGTCTCTGAGGTCTTTGCAAGGCTCTAGGGTTCCAGCTGTGTGGTTTCTCCAGCCTCAGAGTCACCAGAACAGAGCCAGGAACAGAATGTCTGTGCGCGCCCAGCATCCCCATCATCTGAATGCCTTTGTGACTTGCCCAGAGCTGCTTCTTCCAGCCTCACCTACATGAGCAATTGGCATCAGCTGGACACATTCTTACACTCTTTGAACGTGTCCATCTCGGTTCCGATATTACTGTGGCTTGGATTAAAGGGCTCAGGCACAGGGAGGTCGGGAAGTCATTCTTTTCTCAGCACTTCCCTCAGCCCACCTGTTTAGCTTGAAGATGCCTGTGGAGCTAATGAGCTCCCTCCATACCTTCCTTTTCTGCCACTATACACTGGCACCTTTGCTGCTCAGGTGTGTGATGGAGTGCCATGCTTGGTCCAACCTCTCCCCTTCTCAGCATTCAGAATCTCCGTATCTGGTTCCCACACAGGGCCTTCCTTTTATACAAATGCCTAAATCTCTCACACAATAGCTTTGATTGATTCAAGGTGTATAATCCCTACTCACAGTGGGTTCTCATTGATTCATTCAATCAAGAAACGTTCTTACCTAACAAAGGCAATTACATTTAAATGTGTGGGATAATCAATGTAGTGCAAACCTTACATTCTCCTCTCACTCCAGTTTTAATATTTTCCACCTTCATTCAAACCTACCGGATTGTGTCTGGCAAAGTCCAGAGTCCCAAGTCCTAGCTAGCTCCTGAATGATTTGGACGGATTATGGATTGTCCCTTTTTAATGATTTCCTCAGTATCTTGGGCTAAATAGTCTTGGGGAAAGTCTATGTGACACCGTTTTTAATCAATTCCAGAAGATTTAAATGCCTGCTATAATGGGGGAAAACCTCTGCCCTCTGATCCTGAAATAGATTTGTCATTTCTTGAGCTTGGAGGAAATACAACTCCCAGGGTCGTTAGTGACAGGCCCCCCCCACCCTCCTCCATGCTGCCAAGGCAGCCAAGGCAAACCTTGCAAGAATGACTAATACATGGAAATGATGCCATTGGTGGCCTATACAAAATAGCCAGATTGATTGGCTAATGACAAATGAATCAGAAGTAACCATCCAATACGTACTTGCTTCTCTCCTCTGATTGGAGAACTGGAGGACAGATCAATGAACTCCTCCCAAGGTTTCCCTTTATAGACTTTTCTGGCTAACGTCATTGACCATCAGCTGTTTTACTTGGTTTCACCTCCATAACCACCATACTGCTGTGCCAGGCGCCCTCCAGCAGCCCCTCCCCACTTCAGCTCCCTGTCGTGCATGGTCTTCCCCCATTCCATTTGTAAGCTCCCAGGCACTATCTATTTTTTCCTTATTTGTATCCGCAGTGCTTAGCCCAGTGTCTGGAACATAATAGCCATTTTATAAGTGATTATTGGCTGACAATGTATGCGTGATTATAATACAAAACAAATCCATGCAAGAGAAAAATAATAAAACAGATGCACACAGTAGCTAATATACGTCAGTGCACATTACCCGTAAGGCATACATTGCATAGTTAAACATTGGCACTATCCTTTGACTGTCTTTAGTCTTGTCATTGGTCAGAGAGTCCTTGCTCTGTGACCTGATGACCTATCTGGCCCCACTCCAGTGTAAGTTGATGGTATTTATAATTGTTATCAGAACAGTAGTCCTCCTTTCCAAATCCTGAGCTTTCAGCGGATCCAAGGCTAACAGTATTACTAATTCTTCAAGGATAATACACAAAGTATTCCTCATTTGAAAAGTCTCTTTCAAAGACCCTGTCTGGGTCAGGCAGACTTTGTATGACACAGATAGTCACTTTTGCTTATCATCCACTGAGATGAATGATCGCAACTTTCAACGTATGCATGAGAGAGTTGAACTCTCACCTATTGGCAATAACTGACTTTTCAGGGCTGTCACCAGCCTCAGATGGTTTTGTCAACAGGCAAGTTGCACGATCTGTCTGCTGCTAAGGATGGAGTGGTTTTCCCTTGATCTGCTATCTTGTAGGTCCCATGAATGCCAAGGTTATCTCACAAGACTTCAGTCATCCTGGTGAAGGTCTTCACAATGAATTTCGAGCTCAGGGTGTTCTTTATTTCTTTCCATGTCCTTCAGTGCTTAGGCTAGAGTTAGGTAGAAAGCTTCCATTTGCTTCTCTCTCAATTGAGAGATGTTATTGGTCGTGGCTGACACTCCATGTTGGCCTGGGCATCACAGTGTTCCTCACCTTGTTCCCACTAGCCTTCTCCATAGGGAATTGTAAAGTTGCTTCAATATTTCCCAAGTATGGATACTTTTGATTTGGTTTTGCTCAGCCCTCCAAGGCTCTGTCCTATAAAAGATTGTACAGGTGTTTTCTTCAAATAACAGTCCCTCCATGTTCAGAGACTCTACAACAGAAATCAATGGGTGTGTTTCATATTCAAATATCAGTAAATAGAGTGTGGAAAGTCAGTGACAACATTCTTAGTACAGGTGTATGCATGTCGTAGCAAAGCCACATATTGACTTTACAGATAAATTTTTTTATTTCAGTTTAATTAACCTGTTTATTAGGGTGCAGCTGGAACATCCAAGTTGTAAGTACACACAAGGCTGGCAATATGTGATTCAACATTTCTTCATGGCAAGTAAAGCTAACATTTCTTTGAGCAAAGTATTGTCTTTTTTTGGTTTTGGTTTTAAATTATCTTAAGAAACTTATGAGGTAAGTGAGGCTCTGTACAGCAAAGAGAGTGGACATGACAGGCAGCTTCTCCAAAAGAAGAGGAAATAAGATGGTTGTTTGTGGTCTTCCCCAGACAACAGTGTACTTGCCAAGTCACTACCTTGGTCTGAATGGACCCTGGAAGGAAGTCCAGGCTGAGAAATACTTCTTCCCAAAATATGGAAAGCAACCATGGAAGCCTTATTGCTACTGCCTCAGTGTGATTGTCAATCACTTTTGAAGGGCTCACCTACCAACATGCAATCTGGTCTTGTCATCTCCTTTCAGAGATTAAAAAGCTGACATTGCCAAGTTCAAAATGTTTGCTGGTATTAACATTCTTCAAATATGCATCTTTTATCTTTGTACACACTGGGCATAAGTCTCACACTTCTTGGGGATGTGTGTGGCCATCTTGAGCCAGTAAAATTGATTTCTTTACTAGCATTGTCCCATATGACCAAAGAAAACATGTAAACTTTTGATTGTTATAGAGCAATTTGCCCTAAGTAACAGAAAATGCTTTCTGGGAGTTCATATGGGATCCGTGGCAATGTGGTGTAGTATTCCCTTGTACACTTACAACTTTAACTCAAGAGTAAGTACTTTGGGGGATTGGTGTTTGGACCCATTGACACTTCTGCCATTGTATTATTTCACACAGTGTGAAGTATGTCATGTCATATGTACATATGTACACATGCACACACAAATATACATATATATGCATACATATTCTTTTACTATCTAAATGATTATACATTTCGATCCAAGGAACTCCAGCTTGTGAAGAGTGTAACAGGTTCCACTGTCCCACTGGAATTCAGGCTTCTTCTGATAAATGCAACTAGTTTCACATGATCAGCATTGTTTTGGTACAGGGCTGGTCCCAGTCCCTTCAAATCCACATCTGTGTGTAAGATCAGAAGTTTGTTTGGGTCAGCTTAGATGCCTGTGTGAACCAGCTGACCCAAGTCTTTAAAAACTTATTTGAGTCTGTCTATTCATCTGTTTTCAAAAGATGTTGCTGATTTTAAGACAATACAGTATTTCTTAACACCTGCTTCTTTGCATCCTCAATCATATGTGCTCAAGTGACGTTATTCAGTGACTCAGCAATAGGAATAGTTTTAAGCAAATTTTGGATGATATGACTAAATCCTAGAAAAGTCCTTGAAGATTTTATGGGTGTGACCAACTCACAAGTGTCTACTTTCTTTGGGTCAGTGTTCATACTTTATTGAAAGGCAACAGGCTCTACAAAACTATAACTTGTCAATGGAAAGTTTTCCACCATTTTTCTCAAAATAATCCAAGATTCCTCATTTTCTTCCAAGGTTTTCCCAAAGCTGTTGGTGTTGCCATGGTATACAAAAGCTCACAAATAGTTCTTGCCCCAACTACTTTCTCCACTAGCCTTTGAAAAGTAGCAGGTGTCCCTGAGATGCCTTGGGGCAAGTTCTTGAACTGGTAATACCTACCCGATCAGATAATAGCAGTCTTGTCATTGTCTGCCTCTGCCATTAGGGTCTGAGAGCAACCACTACCAGACTATAACTACCTAACTGATGACCCAGGGCATCCTGAAATCTAGGCATGGTGTACTGGTCTACTTTGATCCCCTTGTTCAAGGCATAGTAGTCAACACATTTATATGTCTTTCCTTGATTTGTTGATACCACCACAATGGCTACAAACATGGACTATATGAATCAGAGATTATGCCATTTATCAATAGATTCTTGTGATGTCTCTGAGATCTTTCATCACAAACAGACATTTTCTAGCTCTTTCTCACAATGGTTGGGAGCCAGTAAGGTAGATCTACTCAGTCACTCTTTGGGTACATCCCACTCACACATTGAAAATACATTTGTCCTGTAGGTAAGCCTCTGTCTCATTCACTCCTTCCATTCCTCTGGTATCAGAGATTCAACCAATTCAAATTTCTTTTTTTTAAAGGTGTTATTTTCTTCAGCATTTTTTGGGGTCTCCTTTAGCAAGTTGTTGACTTGCTTTTCATGATTTTCTTGCATTGCTCTCATTTCTCTTCCCAATTTTTCCTCCACCTCTCTTACTTGATTTTCAAAATCCTGTTTGAGCTCTTCCACAGCCTGATAGAAACATGACCTGATTCTATCCACTGCACATTTATTTTGGAGGTTTTGGATGCCTTGGCTTTTATGTCTTTCTCTCATGGTATGCTATGTTCTTCCTCATCTAAAAGGATGGAAGAAAATACCTGTTCACCAAGAAAGTAACCTTCTATAGTCTTATTTTTTCCCCTTTTTGGGGCATTTTCCCAGTCAATTACTTGACTTTTGAGTCCTTTGTCAAGAGGAGGGTATCTTCTAGGGACCTGGAAGTTCTCAGTTCCTCCAAAGTGACCCAATCAAGGGAGAGGAGTTTACTCCTCTCTTGGCCTGCACTCTGCTCTGGGAGCAACCACAAGCTTTTTTGCCCAGGATCTGTGAGTAGAATTCCCTCTCCAGAGCCTCCACAAGCTCCACCAGGTCAGTGCTCCTCTTCACCCCAGGACTGCCACTCAGGGACAAGATCAGATCAGCTGCTCAATTCCCCCAGGGTCTTTAGTCCAAGGGCTCCAAAATATGGATGCTGCTGCTGCCACTTAGGGCCAGGGCTAGGGCAGGACCCTGCTCCCTTCTCACCCAGGTGAAAGAGCTTTCTCACTGACCTTTGAAGCTGTCTGTAGTGTTTGTGGGTTAAGAAATCTGGGAATCACAGCTGCTGCCCAGGATTCCATGCCCTGAAGCCTGCTCCAGTACTGTTCCTGCCGCACTCCGTAGTCAAGGCTGGGTTGCACTCTGTGGGCTGTGCTCTGTGGACTGTGCTCTGCCCCAAGCCTGGTGTGATACACCTTTCATGTCAGTCTTGCAGGCTGCCTTGGGCTGGAAAACTCTTTCACTCTGTTGTTTTGTAGCTTCTGCTACTCTAAATTTGCTTAGAGTCATTTTTATTAGAGTATTATTTAGAGTATTTTATAGGCTGTGTGGGGAGAGTTTCTACAGGTTCATCCTTCTACCCAGTTCAGATTTCTTCAGATCTGCTTCAAAGGCTGAAAGGCCAGGGTTCTAAAGTTGATGACAACCTGATTCAATCCTCCTGTATGGTTCTTTCCATTCTACATGGATGGTCAGACTGTATAGGTATTAATGCCCAGCTTGTTGCTTGCAGTATTCTGCTATTAACAAAAAAAGACTGGAAGGTTTCTAGATTGGCAAGGGTATAATCAGACCAGAGTGCCATTTTCTTATTGCCATCAGCAATATCTTTAGGCAGTTATAAAGTTAATTCAAGTATGGATAGGTTTTTTCACTTGGTCCTCCAAGGCCCAAACTTTCAAGAGGTTACATGGATGCATTCTTCAAATGTTTCTAAAAGAATGACTGGAACACAATAGTCACTCAGTAGGAGAGCAGAACAGCTTTCATTCTCATTTTTATTATCACACTTGTACAAGGTTCGATGAGTGCTGGTAGGAAAAATCCAGTAAGAAAGGCTGAAAAAGTCATGGTCATTGCTTGCAGGAATCAGAGCGATCACCCTCCCTCTCTGTCACCTTTTGCTGAAGCTAGTCCTGTAGCCTTGACTTCTGTCCACCAGTTACATTCTCTTCCTATCTGCCTATATAGGATCATGGCCTCCCCATTCATAATAGAATAGCTGATGGTGATGTTCATGGATCCCTTGTCTTGTGGCTTTTCTAAGTGGCACAGATTTGTCCCTGGGTCATCTTATCATTTCTGTGAGCTTCTTCAGTTGAGTTCACACCTAGAGGGCTGTTCTCCTACAGTTTCTTGGAATCATGATGGGTAAATGTCCTCGAAGTGGTTGGAGTCTAGTATTTGACATGAGATATTTCTCAGCTTTATCTATTCAAATGACTTCAGATAATCCATCAGGTCATCACAAGTTAATATTGGGTCTTTTTAGGTCAAGCCGTACACTTAGTCCTATAATTATTTGAGTCATTCTTGTCAAATTTATCTTCCCTTCTGGAGAAGTGGTTTCTATACATGACAGAAATTAGGATGATGATTACCCTCTTAAATGAACTTTTTTTCCCAAAAACTCATTCAGTGCTCCTGCTGCCATTTGGCCAGGTCCTTAGAGCAATCTAACTTCAGTCGTGCATTGTAAGATTATAAGTACCAAGTTTCATTTCCTTACACCCTGCAGGTGTTCCAAAGTAGAGCCTTTAAGTCATCAATCTCGTCACTATCAGAAGGGCTGCCAACGTTACAACAGATTTCTGCGGCACTTCCAGGCCAATCCTCTGTAAAACTTTCCTCAGGGGGATTAGAGGTCTTCCCTGAAAATGTTACTAGATTGGGTTTATTTTGTTGTCTATAACAATGTCTCCAGTTTATACTCTCTCCACAGGAAGCTTCTCTATGTCTTTCAGAAGACCTAGTCATGTTCTGATGCACTGGTGAGGTGGATCTGTCCACTATGATGGAACTATCTTTGGGTCTTCTTTCACGTGACATGCTGCTATTTGAGTCAGGAAAGCTTGCCTCCCAAGGACTTCTAGCACACAGTAGAAAAAAACAGCCTTGGTCTACAGAGTATAGACTCAGCACCATTCAATCATGTTTCTTCCAAGAAACGTCCTTTTCTAAGTGCAGGTGAAACTCCAAACATTTTCAAACCCAAAATTCAGCTGTTATATTGAGGCATCATTTCCGTTCATTAATGCTGCAGGTATATTAATCAGGGCTTAAGTTTTTTCTGTTCACAACTCCTCCAGTGCTTCTGAAAACCATTTAAGAAGTGCTGTATTATGTAACTCTTCCCCATCAAATGGAGGCATATGGACCAGCTACCAAGCACTGCATTGTATCTGGGGTTTTTTTCTGATATTCTTAAAGGTTTGGAGAACTGGTCCTCCACAGGATATATCCTTGGGGTGCACCACTGCTCCTATGTACACCTTCCCACAGTCCCCCAATTTCCTTCCTCTGCTCTTTGTAAAACTGTTTATTACATCTCCTCATCTAATACAGCTTCTCTTCCATGTAGCAAGAGCTTCTTATGAATATAATTCTCCACCAATTGGCTATGTTTTTGAAATACCGTTTTTATATCCTAACATTATGTTGCTCTACAATGCAAATTTTAATCCAATCACCAAAAAGCAGTAATATAACAATTAGTGGAAAAATAGATCAATTCCAAAAATACAAATTAGAAACAGCAAAAATGATATTAACCAGTTGTTAGTAGATTATGGAAGTTATATTACCATTAGAGCTCTCTTAGACATAGACCAAAAATAAAATTCTTATAATAAAAATATTTAAAATATAATGCTTGAAAAATAATGCAAGAATTCTTGCTTAAATCATAGACAAATAAAATAAGCAAAAATGAAGCCATTAAAAATTTAGTATGACATCTAAACTCCCAGAGGAGGGACAATGCCCTGGGGGAGATTCCCAGTGTGCAACACCATTACCACAATTAGCTTATTTTAAATTGAGGTGACAATATAATAACCCCTGAGGTTCACAGAATTCCTTCCTCTTCATTTGAGGGAGTCTCTTTTAAATGAAGTTATGGGTTCAATCACAAAGACTGAGCTTCCATTTAGGCTATATCTATACCTAGTTAATCTCTAGCTTCTTTGTGATTGAAGCAAAATTTCATTTACTAGCACCATCTTGGCAACAAAATATCAGGTCATATTGCAGTGTCTGTGGACAAAACAGGCATTGAGAGGAGAAACTGAAGAAAAAGTCAACCCTTTCCCAGAATTCTCTCAACCCAGAACTGCTCTGAGAAGCCTGTAGTCAATTATCCTCATCAATTAACCATTCTCTGTCATAATTCAGTCCTACCTTTGCTCCTAAGCAGCATGTTGAAATATCAGTCTCTGTCTGAGAATCTCTATATGCTTCTCTGCCAGTTCCTTCTCATGACCAAGTCTCTGTCACATAATGGCACGATGTGATCCAAAGTGCTGTACAGGCCTTGGCCATAATCAGTTCTCATTGATCAGCTGATTCAATCATGAAACATTCTCACTAACCAAAGTAATTACTTTGAAGTAGGTGAAATAATCAATGAAGCCCCAGCCTTACAATAGACACCTAATAGATCAAGGCAAAAAGAGAGGAAAAAGTATGGCAGCAGGGAGAGGAGTGTGTGCAGGTGTGTGTGTGTGTATGTGTGTATGTGTGTGTGTGCACGTGTGTGTGCATGTGTGCATGTGTGTGCATGTGTGCGTGTATATGTGTGTGTGCGTGTGTATGTGTGTGCGTATGTGCGTGTGCATGTGTGTGTGTGTGTGTATGTGTGTGTGTGTGTGTGTTCAGAAGAGAGAAGGTAGCATACTGAGGAGTCACAGGACATGAATGTGGAAAGAGAAAATGAACTAAGAAATGACAATAAGTTGTACTTATATCAGCAGATGAAGAGAATGTCCCTAGTGTCCATCTGGTGTGCCATGGTGGATTCTAGACAGTGAGAGGAAGGCACTGAGAGATCTTAACTTATAAAACCTACTGTCACATTTCTCCTAATGTGTTCCTAATGACATGTATAGCCCAACCAATAAACAATTACTTCAGTGGTAGGCATGACTCTAGATGCTGGGGAAATATGGGCTAGAATGCAGCCATGCCCTATTTTGAATTCTCTTGGAGGTGACAGGACACTGGCGATGTCGGCCTGGAATGGAAGTCCTCAGTCTGCGCAGAAGCAGCCAGCATGGACTTGGTAGTTAAGGGAGCAGAATGGCGTTGCCTGGCTAGGTTCTGGCCCTGCCCTTCTTACCAAGCACCAAGCATCACCTTTGAAAAGAGACAAATGTGTTCCACAGAGAGTCTCATTGGTGGGAATCTACTTCCTGAAATCTGCTTATCCCTGGATCAGCCTGAAGTTGACTTGTTAATAACTAATGTGCCAAACAAATTAAAAGAGAACCCAAGTTTGTCAGAGGTGCACTTTCCAAGTCTTCTGTGCACTAGCAGCAAACTGATGTGTCTGATCACCAATTAGTCTTCTGTATTCATTAGGCCAGCTCCAGCAGAGCATTCTAGCAGCATTTTGCTAGCAAGGTAGTCCTAGTTGCAGCGTGTATTTCAGAGAAACCAAATCACCCTTCTTTTAAAAGAGTCTGATTCCTGTAGTTCATGAGTTCAGGTTGAGTTTCCAGCAAAGAGGCAGGCATTAGTACAGATACACATACTGAACAAAGAAGGATGGAAAAGGGCAGTGTGGTGCAGTGGTAAGAGCACTAGATAAAGACTCCAAGGACCTGATTTCAAAGCTCACCTCTGTGTTACCCCTGATAGGTCCCTTCAATCTCCTCGGGCCTCACTTGACTCCTCTGTAACATGTGGGGGCTGGATTAGATCTCTACAAATACTTCAACTCTAACATCCTACAATATTCTAATTTTAGCTGGAGTCGAAGTGGTTTCCAAAGAGGCTCTGGGTCCCTAGCCTCCCCCAACCCGTTTTCCATATATTTCCCTAAGTAGCTATCAGAGCCATGCTCCTGGAAAAGCTCTGATTCTCCCAGCTGAGTTCAGAGCCTCATTACTCCGCTCATCTGGCCCCTATTACCTCAGACTCATCACGATGAGCAAGGCCATCTAATTTTGTTTCCAATGTTTGGCTTTCTCCAGTTAATGAGATAACCACCTTTTCTGGATTCTGTCTCTTTTAATGCTCAAGCATAAATAATAACTGTCAAGATACAAAAGATCTCGTATCTGCATTATTTCTTTCTCTGTATAGTTCCAAGATTGAATTGTTATGCTTGGAGAAGACGTTGAGACTCTTAGATGGAAAAGCACTCTACCAAAGCCTCAGCTGCTCAACATCTCCTTGGAACTCAGACTACGAGACTAGCTCCCACTCGTGAGTGGCCTGACAGCAAGGCCTCAAGGCAGAGATGGTCAAAGAACCAAGAGAGTAGAAGCTCCTTGAGGGTAGCGATTGCTTCATGTATGCTCTGACTGTACCTATATTATAATAATATGTATTGTATATAGTTATAATGTTGTATGTTTTTTTTTTAATAATACTTATTACTGTATTTAAACTCCCAGTTAGGAAAGTCTGTCAGTGAAGATGGATATTTCCTCTGCAGCTTCAAGCCTTAAAAAGTGCCGGGTCATTAAGAGGTGAGATCAGTTGTTCAGTCATACAGTCTGTGAGGCTCAGAAGAAGGATTAGAACTCAGGTCCTTCTCACTCTGAGCTGAGATCTATCCATTAAGAAGCGCTTATTGGATTGTTGAGCTGAGTGGAATGGAATTACGACACCCATTTTACAAACCAGGTGGACAGGCAAGGGTGAGCTGCCAGTCACTCTGATCAGATCCAAAGAACTTTGAAAGTAAAGTACCTCAATGATACTGCCCTCCTCAGTCCAGGAGAAATGACCATTATACTCCTAGATTAGTTTTCATCTCTCTCCTGTCACATAAGAAACCCCTCCAGTCTCCAGGTCCTTTTCTTACCTGGTCTACAGGAACAGCTTCCTCACTGGTCTCACCAGCTCCACCCTCTTAGCTCTCAAATCCAGGCTCCTAAAAGCTGCCAGATTGATATTTCTAAAGCACGGGGCCAACTGTATCACTCACTCTACTGTTCCGAAATTTTAATATTTGTTTCATTTTATTTCTTCAAATTAAGAGAAATTTCTTTTTTCTGCCCCAATTAAAAAAAGTCTTGTAATAAATATGTATAATCAGGCAAAACAGATTCACAATTTAGTCATGAAAACACGTGTATTGCTAGGTGTTGAGAGTGCGCTCAACACTCCTAGGAGGTGGGTAGCGTACTTGATCGTGAATCTGTTGTAATTGTGCTGGTCTTCCCATCGATCGGAGTTCTTACAGTTGTTTGTCTTTTATTCTGTTTTCTTTTATTTTTAGTAGTTTATTATTATAACAAAATTTTAATCCTGAGTTGTAGGTAAAGTTTCCCCAGGCCTCAGGTCCTTTTCACTGTTAGTTTCTGAATTCTGTCTGGGACGTCTCTCTGCCCCTAAGCCATAGTTAGGGACCCCAGCCATGCTGTGTTAAAAATGTTCTTGCTCCCTATAGCACCACACTCCAAACTATCTAGTATTTACCAAGAAATAGAAAGGCATATCAATGGAACAGAGTAGACATCCAAGTTACAGCAGCCAATAAATAGAGTAACCTTGTATTTGACAAATATAAAGACACAATATTTTAGAATAAGAATTTACTTGGTAAAATTGTGTTAGGAAAACTAGAAAGCAGTATGACAGAAACTGGGCATAAACTAATATCTTACACCACTTGCCAAGATAAGGTCAAAGGGATATATGACTTAGCTACAAAGAAAAATATTGCAAAAAAAATTTGAAGAACATGGAACATATTACTTATCCAACTGATGGATAGGCAAATAATTTATGAATAAACAAGAGATGGAGGGGGGAGTGGAATATAAAATGGATAATTTGGATTACATTAAGTTAAAAAGGTTTTATTCAAATGTAGCCAAGATCAGAAGGAAAGCAAAAAATTGGAGGGGCAATCTATAAATAGTTTCTCAGATAAAGGTCTCACCAAATATATAAAGAACCTTGTCAATTCTATAAGAATACAAGTCATTGTCCAATTGATAAATGATCAAAAGATAGGAAAAGATACTTTTTCCAATGAAGAAATCAAAACCATTTATAGTCATATGAAAAAATGCTCTCAATCATTATTGATTAGGGAAATGCAAATTAAAAGAACCTTGAGATACCATTTTACACCTATCAGATTGGCTAAAACGATTGAAGGGGAAAGCAACGAATTTTGGAGGGGATGAAAAACTGGGACACCAATTCACTGTTGGTGGAATTGTGAACTGGTCCAACCATTTTGGAAAACAATCTGGAATTATGCCCAATGAGTTATTAAACTGCCTTTGACCTTTGACTCAGCAATACCACTACTAGGGGGGCAGCTAGTTGGTGCAGTGGATAGAGCACCAATGTAGGAGTCAAGAATACCTGAGTTCAAATCTCACCTCAGATACTTGATACTCACTAGCTGTGTGACCTTGGGCAAGTCACTTCAACCCAAATGCCTCATCCTGGGCCATCTCCAGTCATCCTGATGAATATCTGGTCACTAGATTCAGATGGCTCTGGAGGAGAAGTGAGACTGGTGACCTGCACAGCCCTCCCTCACTCAAAACAAAGTCAAGTGCAAGTCATGTCACTATTTTTCTGATGGCATAGTCTTCTTTGGCAACGAAGGATGAACACACACAACTACTAGGTCTGTTTCACAAGATTAGGGAAAAAGGAAAAGAGTCTATATCTTCTAAAATAGTTATAGCAGCTCTCTTTGTGGTGGC
Source organism: Notamacropus eugenii (assembly GCF_028372415.1). Lineage (NCBI taxonomy): Eukaryota > Metazoa > Chordata > Mammalia > Diprotodontia > Macropodidae > Notamacropus > Notamacropus eugenii. The sequence continues at coordinate 166,820,737 of NC_092878.1, forward strand.
AAAGAACTGAAAGTTGCAGGGATCCGCATAAACTGGAGAATAGTTGAACAAGCTGTGCTATCTGATTGTGATGGAATACAAGTGTGTCATAAGAAATGATGAGCTCGACGATCTTAGAAAAACATGGACTTCCACAAAATAATGAAAAGTAAAGTGAATGAAACAAAAAACACGTTGTCTAGAGTAACAGCAATATTGTTTTAAGAACTTTGAGTGAGTCCTTTTGACCATAATCCAAATTAACTACAAAGGACCTACGAAGGAAGGCTGTGTCTAATGGCAGCCATCTCTAGGGCAGAAGGGAAGGGGGGAAAGGGGAGAAAAAAGAAATTTACATGGTAACTTAATTACATATTTAAAAGAAATAGCAAGTTGTACATAATAGATTTGCTGTTTCATGTGCTATCACCTTTTTTATTATACTATATTATGGAAATATTTGTTTTATTCCATAAATTAAAAATAAAGTAAACAAGACTTTAAAAATAAAGCCCTTCACAACTTGGAAAAAAATTTTTGTCTTTACCATGTGGTTGTTACTGAATAAACTGCCTTCCTGGTCCTGCTCCCTTCATTCTGCTTTAGTTCACGTCTTCCCAGGTTTCTCTGAAATGGTCCCATTTTTCATTTTCATGGTACAATAATGTCCTTTTACATTTATAAAACATAATTGGTCCAGCTACTCTCCAACTGATGGCCACCTTTTTGTGAATAGTTCTTTGCCACCACAAAAAAAGAGCTGCTATAAATATTTTTGTACATGTGGGTTCTTTCCCTCTTTCTTTAATCTCTTTGCAAGAATAGACTGACTATGGGTATCCCTGGATCGAAGAACATACACAATCTAGTGAACATGCTTCCAATTTTATTTCCACAACAGCTAGACCAATTCACAGCTCCTCCAGCAGTGCATCAGTAGGACTGGTTTTCCACAGCCCCTTCAGTAAGCTCACTTTCCTCATTCACTATGCCAATCTGATAAATATGAAGCAGAACCTTAGAGTTGCTTAATTTGTATTTCTCTAACTTATCAGTGATTTGGAACACTTTTCATTTAATTGTTGATAACTTGGATTTATTCTTTTGAGAACTGTCTGTTCACATCCTTTGACCATTTATCAGTTGGGGAATAGCATTTATTCTTATAAATTTGAATCAATTTTTTATATGTCTTAGAAATGAGACCTTTCTTGGAGAAACTTGCTGCAAAGACTTTCTTCCAGCTACACATTTCCCTTCTAATTTTATCTCCACTGGTTTTGTTTATGCAATTTAAAAAATAGATATGTATAAACAAAATTGTCCAATTCATCTAACAGGATCTTCTGTATAAATTGTCAGCTTATAGCTTCATCCCCTATCTATGGATCTGACTGGAAGTTTACTTTTTGCTCTTCTAATTTATCTTTTATCTTAAGGTCATAGTTAATGGTGTGAAATGTTAGTCTAAACCTAATTCCTTCTGGGCTGCTTGCTATTATGCCCAAGATTTTTTTTTTTTATCAAATACTGAATTCTTATCCCAGTAGCTTGGGTCTTTGGGTTTATCAACTCTAGACAACTAGATTCACTTACTTTTATGTGTGGTTCAACTAATCTGTGCAACTGGTCAACCTTCCTATTTCTCAACCAGGACCAAACTGTTTGAACTGCTTTAGTACAGCTTAGGATCTGGTACCACTAGAACTCTTTCTTTCTTTTCATTATTTCCCCAGAGATTCTTGACCTTTTGTTCCTTCAGATGAATTTTATTATTATTTTCCTAGTCCTATACAGTAATCATTTGGTTGTTCTATTGCAACGGCATTGAATAAGTAAATTAATTACATATTATTTTCATTTTTATTCTATCAGCTCAGAACTAACCATAAGCAATGACAATTTCTTCAATTATTTGTCTATATTTTTGTAAAGTATTTCATAGTTGTATTCATAGAATTATTGTACTGTCTTGAGAGGCTCCCAAGTACTTTTTTCCCATTCTGTAATTATTTTGAATACAATTTCTCCTTCTAACTCATCCTGCTGGATTTTGTTGATAATAAACAGAAGTTTCATATTCATATTTATATTATACACATAATGATGCATATGAAATTGCATTCTGTCTTGCAAGTCTGCCGGAGTCACGGATTCTCTAAGTATATAATCATCCGTATCAATCACTTTCTTCTTTCCCACTGCTTATTCCCTCAATTTCTTTTTCTTGTCTTATTAAAATAGCTCACATTTCTAGCACCATATCCAATAGTAGTGGTGATCACAGACAACCTTGTTCTACCCCTGATTTTATCAAATAGCCCTCTAGCTTATCCCCTTTATAAATAATACTAAATGTTAGTGTTAAATAGATAATATTTAGCGTATTAAGGAAAAAGTACTTGATTCCTAGGCAAATAATGCCTGCACTGATCCTAATTCCTGTGCTTTCTAGTGTGTTTTTTTAAACAAAAAGGGGCTTTGTAGTTTGTCAAAAGCGTTTTCTGTCTCTATTAATAGGATTTTATAATTTTTGCCATTCTTCTTATCTACATGGTCCATTTTGCTGAAGGTTTTCCTAATATTGAACCAATCCAAGCTGCTCATAGAAAAAGGTCATTTTTGCCATATTGTTTTGACATGATGAGGGAAAGGTAGCCTCACTCACACACAACCTACTCCAGCAAAAACCCCGAATCCCACCAGACCAAACCATCATCAAGAAACCCAAGAAGAAACCATAGTAAAAGCAGACAATATGAGTAAAATGTACTGTTGAAATATTTTTAAATGCAGAGACGGTTCAGAAAGCAGCACCAACAAACGGCGCAGGATTGAAAGTAATGTGTGGGATGTATTATAGGACTTTTTAATGCAAATTGCATCCAATAGAGATTTGGGGCTTCATATAGAATCCTCTGCATGTGTCCTACTTTGTATATAGAAATGCTCTAGTTGGAGAGAAGGGGTTAATTTCACAATATATGTTTCAAATAAAGCTTTTTTAAAAAAGCTTTTGTTCCCTGCTTGACTTCAGATAAGATAAAAACCACCTCTTCTGTTTGGCATTTTAAAGCTTTTATCATCTCACTCTCCAATCCATCCTTCTGGACTGTTTTTCCTCTTAGGAATTCTATCCTGCTCTACAAGATGCTCCTCCAAAATGACATTCCACCTCCCACTTTCATGTCTTTGCCCAGGCAGTGACCCCAGCGTCCTAAAATGTTCTCCCTTCTCTCCTTTGCCCCACAGACCTGAGAACTCTATTCCAGGTTTAGGACACGTGCCTCCTCCCAGTGTCAATGCCAGGCCAAATGAAGGTGCTGCTCTCACACACAGTCTACGTACACTCTCCTGTGTCTTCTTAGTAGAACATAAGCACCCCCTGAGAGATGGGCCTGTGGCCCAGGCTTCAGTATACACTAGGTGTTTAATGAAGAGACTGATTCTAGCTCTAATTCTACCAAACAGTCCTCACACAGCATGCCACCTCACTAAAACATCCACTAATTCATCAATGTCCTTCCAACACCACAGTACCCAGAACTAAATATAACCAGTGCTCCAGGTATGGTCCAAACAGGACAGCAGCTCTTATCACCGCCCTCACTCTGACATGGTCAGAGCTTGCATTACCACTTGGGGCTGCCATATTGCATGGTTGACTCATTATGACCCTGGAATCCACTTACACCTCCAGATCTTTTCACAGACTGATTGGCCACTCCAGGTTAACCTCAGGAGATCCTATTCTCTGTTGAATACAACCAAATGGGGAAGGCATTATATACCACATCTGATAAGACCTGCTCACTAAGCTCTGGAGGTGAGGTCCCAGGGGATTTCCTCCTCTTCCTTTATGACATCCCCTCCCATGAGGATGGGCTCAGTATGCAGGGACTCAAAGTATACAGCTGGGCACAGTCCCCATCAGGGGCAGGAAATAAAATCCAGGCTTCTTTCATTTCCCTCTGGAATATGTTCTTCCAGGGAAGTCAAACCCCTAATCCTTGCATTCTGAGAAACAGGACCTGAGGGAACATGTAGTTAATCAAGTTAAAAGACTCTTGGGTGAGTTCTGTTTGGAATCGATGCTTGTTCATTTAGGACTTTCTATTTCTGATGTACAGCAGCAGGTCTAGGCCTAGAAGAGACCTCAGAAACCACACAGTCAAGGCAGCTAGGCAGCACAGTGGATAGAGCCTAGACATGCGAGCAAGGAGATACCAGTTCAAATCCTGGTGCCGACACTAGAAGAGCTAGGAATGAGAGCTGGCATTTATTTACGTAGCACTCAAAGGTTTGCAAAACACTTTCCAAGTATTACTTCACAGATTCACACAACCCTGGGAGACAGCTGCTATGATTATTCCCATTTTACAGATAAGGTAACTCAGACAGGCAGACAATAAGTGACCCATCTAGGACCACACAGCTAGCAAGTGTCTGAGGCTGGATTTGAACTCAGCTCTCCCTAACTCCCATTCCAGCACTTAGAGTAGTCACTGCATGAGGCACTTAACCTCTCTGCCTCAGTCTGCAACATGAGGTGGTTGAACTCTTAGTTCCTTCCAGCTCTAAATCTATGATCCTACTTCAGCTTCCCACAGATAAGGAAACTAAGGCCCAGAGAGAAGCGCCTTTCCCAACAGGTAGCAAATAAGTGATGTTTGGAACCATGTTCTCCAGCCCTGGAAAAAAGATCGTTTCCACCGTAACATACTGCTACAAGCTGTCACAGAGGAGCTGAAAGGTATTTTAGAGGTCTAACCCCCTCATTTTACAGAAAAGGAAACTGAGGCCCAGAAAGGGATTTACCCAAAGTCACATAAGTAATAAGTGCCGAAAGGACGATTTGAACTTGGTCCTCTGAACTCCAGAGTCAGCGTGCTTCCCACTCTACCATGCCATGGTATCTTCTAGTATTTCCTAGACAGTTATAATTAACATAATCATAGCTGAACACAGAGTAAGGCCCTTGGACACATCTAGCTTTTCATCAGTATGGCTATTCCTTCCACACACAGAGCTCTGCATCTTCATGCCTTCTCGGTCAATGGGCTTTGAGTCCACATCTTCACAGAAGAAGTATCCAATATGGCGGAGCCCTTAAATTTGCATTCAGAGTTTCAATTTAATGAGATGATGGTACAATGGAGAGAACACAGGCCTTACACTCAAGAGAGATCCAGGCTCAGCCAGTAAGCATTTCTTAAGGGCCTACTATGTGTCAGATCCTGTTCTTGGTCCTGGGGACATAAAGATAAAATGGAACCATCCCCTATCCTAAATTCTGGACCTTATATTCTGGGGAGGGAGGGGAAGGAGAAGAGACACAACATGTAAACATATGAGCACATATGTGTCCGTTTGAGGAGGAAGTGAGTACTGCTAATAGCCAAGGGAAGGAAGGATGAAAGGAAGAACTTATTAAGTGTTTGCTATGTCCCAGGCATTGTGTGAAGAGCCTTTGTAAGTAGTATCTCATTTGATCCATGGAGAAAGCTTTCCATGGCAAATGACACCGTAGAGGCATGTCCATAGAGACACTCTTGATACAAATCCTACCAGAACACACAAGATGGCAGGAGAAAAGCTGACTCTCAGGCTCTCTTTAGAGGAAACCAGGTGGTACAATGGATAGTTCCATGGGCCTGGACACAACAAGCCCACTTACTAGCTATGTGGCTCTGGGCAGGTCACTTAACCTCTGTCTGCCTCAATCTCCTCAGCTGCAAAATGGGGATAATTATAGCACTTAGCTCCCAGGATTGCTATGAGGAACTAATGAAATAATATTTGTAAAGTGCTTAGCACAGTTCCTGACACACAAATGTTTGTTTGCTCCTTTCCTTACTTCTTCCCTTCCTTTCCCTCCCTCCTCCCTTCTTCCTTCCTTCCTTCCTTCCAGAGGTAAACAAAAGTTAGCAGAGGCTAGTTCATCTCATGTCCTAAGGCCAAGTCAATTAAAAAATGTTTCACTTTAAAATACCTTTAGTCCTCTCTTCTTGTAGTGTTCATGGTAGCAAAAAGGCCATGAAGACAATGGCACTTTGGGCACCACCACTTGGTAAAGAGGATGAAAACGTAGACGGATTCTATGAGGGATATGGTAAGGTCTTCTAAAAGAAGTCAACATACACTTTTTGATACTTGGTGACATCAGCACAAAAGCGATAACCTGGGAGGATTGGGAAAAGTACAGCGTCCAACATGGTGTGCTGAGAAACAAAAGATTTTGTCAACTGCTCGGATGTCCTACACATTAGAATTATGTAGATTTTCTATCAGAAGAAAGCACAATGGACATGGTGAGAACCAAGCAGCAAGGCCAAAAAAGGTGAAATTGACTCAATCTTATCGAAAACGGAATCACCCCATCCAAAATCCAGTTATGAAGCATCTCCTGGGAACTCTGCAGGGTACTCGAGACAGAAGTTGAAAATGGAGCACTGTGTGCCCTGGAGGAACTTAATGCTACTGGGAGAAGCAACACACGCAGGATAGGGCTGACGTCTCTGATTTCATTGTTATAGGGTGCACCTGGATAAGGAAACTCCCTCCACCACTGCAGATTGGCAGCTTCTGTCAGAAAGCAGCCTAGAGCAGGACATCTTAAACTTTTTCCACTCAGCAACCCTTTTCATGTTCCTGTCACTTTCAGTTACATGACCTGAGAGCATTCACAGGGCAAAGGGCACATATATTGTGTTCAGATCCAAGGCTGCAGTGAAGTTGCCTGATGCCACTTGGGCAAGCACTGCCAGAAACACCTTGGATTCATTACGCATTTGACTTTCCATTGATTTTTGATCGTTGCATATTCAGAAACCTTTGACTGTTGCCAAATTTTTTATGACCCCATATAGGGTCATGACCCACTGTTTTTGAAGTGCTGGCCTAGAATGTTTACAGACTAACAATATAAGTATCCATGACAGGCAGCACCAAAGCACTGGTGTTCTTGGTTCTAAGCCTGGTGAGAAAGAGAGAGAGAGAGAGAGAGAGAGAGAGAGAGAGAGAGAGAGAGAGAGAGAGAGAGAGGAGAGCTGAGTCTTTTCCATAAAGAAGGTAATTTAACCCATGGTCACTGATGTGGCACCAATGATTGGGGACTAATATGAGTCATTTCAGAACCCACTGACTGTGGACAGTCATCAAAGCCAAAGCCAAAAAAAAATCAAACAGAGATGAGAAGAGGACAGTGCCTGCAACTGTGACAGCTTCAACCGATACGATTCAAACAACCCATCAGAAGTAAAAACTGGAAAATGGGAAAAAGGCAAGGATACTGACCTTGATTATCACCATCTCCTGCAAACCTTCACAGACAGAAGCAGTCACCGTGAGAAAAGAAGCTGAAGGAGTCCAGAAACTATCTCAACCCAGATAACAATCTTTGTCCCTTAGAGAGATGGCAAACAATAGCAGCAGCAGTTTAAAATATAAACTCATCTGTAAAGCACTATGAAGGAGGATGGTCAACCAGCCCATGGAGAGCTTGGCTGAAGATCCAGTTGTGCCCTATCATCCCAACAACAGTCACAGATGAAACTGCCAGAAGGACAATACATTGATAAGAAATGGAAGAGATTCGTCAACATTTCTATAATGATCTATTTTTGTTAGCAATGACATGAACTGGAGCATCTCAGGCCCTTACATGAGGAAGCTGAAATAAGAAGGTGAAGTAGAGAAGGAGAGAGAAGGAGGAAGGGGAGCAGGGAGAGGAGGAGAAGAAGGAGAAACAATTGATTTAATTTATAGAATGCCAAGGATCAGAGTCTCTTACAAATACTACTTCATTTGATCCTCACAACCCTGTGAAGTAAGTACTGTCCATTATTCCCATTTTACAGTTGAGAAAGCTGAGGCAAACTGAGGTGAAGTGACTTGCTCAAGGCCATACAATTAGGAAACAGCTGAGGATCAGAGAGGAAGACCCCAATGGAAGAAGGGGGTCAGCATGTCCAAGGAAAGTTCCAGCAGAAAACTGCAGCTGAGTCGTGACAGCAATATTTGTCAATTTAGAACTGGAAGCAAGGAGGGGAAGTAGAAGTAAAGCTGTCATTTTTCCCACTCAGGTTCTAGGACTCTGAAATCCATCCATAGATTCCTTAGGGGTCCAAAGACCTCAGTTAACAATCCCTGGCCTGGGGAACCGTTCCATTCTTTGGCACAGCAAGTTGAGACCCAATAGCCAGTATGCGGATGATCTGTCATCCCCTCTGACAAACTTTGCACAGCCCAAGCACCAAGACTCCAATTTTTGTCTTCCTCTTCACCCCAGGTCTAGCGTGCAACTCCCTCCTTCCCTCAGGCCCAGACAAAATGTGACTTATTAGAATCTAGTATCCCACCATGGCCATGAAGACACATTTATTTTGCATAGCCATTACATAAGGAGGGCTAAATTCTCCCCAATGTCTTCCTCTCTAGCTCCCCTAGAGAGTTATTATAGTCTTAAAAACTAAATTACTTGCAATTGTGGCCTAAGAAAAATGCACCTTTGGGCCAGCTGCCTGCCTGAGAAGCTGTGAGACATCTGCTGTGCTAGGCTATGTTACCCCAGTGCCCCTAAGGGGCCACGTTTACCTCTGATCAAGAGGCCCTTGAGCTCATCCATTTAGACATTTGTGCAGTCTGTGACTTTCCAAGCCTTCATTCCTATTAGACGTCAGGTCCTCCCACCAATATGTCCAAATGGGGCTTTGTTTCCATTGGCTCAGGGAAAATAAACATCCATCTTGGAACTGTTAAGGTGCCAGCATTTCTGGAAATGTTTTCACCTAATACTTCCCTGGGAAAACACAGTCTAATAAAATGCTAGTTTAAGACATTCCGTGTTTTGTTTGCTTTGCCAAAGCACAGTCAGAGTGGTCACTATCTGGCTATGGAAAATGGAAAGCTGGAAGCAAGGGCAAATTTTCACTTCCAAGGACATTTCACCTGTAGTGTGTTCACTGCTCATTGAGGTCAAAGCATTCGAAGCCTAGCTGTCACCTGGCAAAAGGCGTCTTTCTACCATCAGTGGCCTCCTCATGATGGCACTTAGGTATGGATCACAGAATTTCTAAATCTCAGAAAAATCACACCTTGCAAGTGTGTTCAATAAATGTTGAACTGTTCAGCCAATGGAAAGTCACATAGCAGGTTTAGTCAGTTGCTCCATGTCAGCAACCTGACATCATGAATCCGCTGAAGTCTCATTGAAGTTTTCAGGTCAAATAATCCTCTCTGGAAGATTTCTGGGAGAATGTGGTCAGGATGGCATGTGCCCAAAATGATATGTGGAGAAAGCACACTCTGTAGCTATAGAGAGAAGGAGCCTCCACTGGTGCAAGATCACAAGTCCACTGGCATCTCATGAAAGTCCTGACTTTAAAGCATTCTCTGTGGAAGATTTCTGGAAGGCCATGAGCAAGAGTCCTAGAGGAGGACAAGCAGTGGGTAGAAAGAACATTGCATGTGTAGATGGAGGGAGCATAATGACTCCATAATGGAACCATGAAAAGATCGAAGCAAACATCCTAATATGGCCTCATTGCAATATAGACCATCTGGTGCTCCACACTTCTGACTTCTCAAGTTATCAGGCTCTCAATTCATATTTTTACCATTACGTATGTAAAAGACACACTTGCATGACATTTATTACAAAATGTTAGAACTGGAAGGAAACAAGAGCTCATTTCTTACTTTTACAGATGAGGAAAATGAGCACAGGGAGACAAGATGACTGAAAATCATGTTTTCCTCCTGGGAATCAGAGGAATGCTTCTTCAGTTCAAGCTCCACTGTCTATCAGCTGTGTGGCTTTGGCAGTGCCACGTCTCAAGGCCACAGTAAAGGCTTCCCTCGGTTGAATGGAGTGAGCATGATAGCTGAGTTCTCCTCCACCTTTGAAGCTACCAAACCTAACATCAAGAGTTGTGATCTATCAAACACTGAGACTAATCAACCCAGGACAAGGCAGGCGAAATCAGTATAATAAAGATGTCCTTGTTTTAATATCATCCGAAATGTTTAAGTGACAGTACATGGTCCTTTGAGAAACAACGTGGCATAGCCAGAAAAAGAACCAGTCAACCATGTGATAACATAGAGACCTGAGTTCAAGTCCTGCCTCTCACACTTACCAGCTATGTGGTAATGGCCAACCCATTGAACTTCTCTGCCCCCACTCTAAGCAGCTCCAAGCCTCTAGTTACAGATGAGCATTGCCCATAGAGATGGCATGGAAAAAGGAGGAAAATTTCCCTCTGTCTCCCTTCAATTCAAGAACATTTCCTATAGGAGGTGGCCTTTCAGAAGCATTTAGCGAAGAATCACTTCCAGTGAAAGAAACATGATGTGTTCCTTTGCTGGCCTAGACTTTAGTCAAAAAACGTAGACTCTGAACACAAGTGGCATGAATTAGGCTCCATTTCAGCATCTAGGACACAGCTGGCACAAAGCCCTGGCGCTAAACTGGAATTCCCGAATGCTCCCACATCTGACTGCCGCACAGAAACATCTGACTTATGTTCTGAAACTTGGCTTCACAATTATGCTAATGCATGTCTGCAGCCTCCTCACAATCTGCGCTGAACATCTGCCTCAGGATCATCCCAGACTGTCCAAAGTGACCAGGACCATCTTTTTCACACGGTACACACACATCTCCTATTTTTGATCCTGGGCCAAGTGTACATTAGGAGACACAAGGTTTTCATAATGAGAGAATCTGAGCTTCTCTTGTGCCCACATGTAAACCACATGAAAATATTCCTCAATCAATCTGCCGAGAAGCATGGATGGAGCCCAACGAGATGCCAGGCCCCAGGGGTTCAAAGACAACAGCGTCTGTACCTTGGAAGTCTACAAAGGAGATAAGCAGAGACAACTTAAGAGATCCATGAAAAATAAACAGCAGATGATCAGAGAGGGAGGGCACTGGTAGCCAGTGGGGATCAAGGACAGCCTCATGCACAATGTGACACTTGAACTGAGACCTGAAGGCAATTAGTTGTTTTATTTTCTAACTTAAAACAAAAGATCAGCTCTGTTTGAGGGATCTGGGCATGGCCTCCCTCCCCTGCTGCTGGGATCTGGGTTTGCACTGGAAGGGTGGGGCTCCTCCCTTTCTTCAACACTGCTTGCAGCCCCTTGACAGTCTTCAGCAATTGCTAGAGCCAAAACATTCCTCTTTCTATGGTTCCCATAAAGTCATGGATCTCAAGCTGAAAGACTCATCTAGAGGACAGTCTACTTCATTTCATAGACTGGGAAACTGAAGTCTAGAACCCGGTCAAGGTCACATGGCTGCTAAGGAGGAGGGACTGGACTCCAGAAGGAATGCTCTTTGTCCTGCGCCATGTGAGTGAGTAGCAGCTCCCCCTCTCCTCTCTTCTCTCTTCCTCTTTCCTCTCCTCTCCTCTCCTCTCTGTCCTTGCCTGGGGTACTCTAGCCAATGGAAGGTACACTTCCATGACAGAAAGTTGCCTTTTTTGCTTTGGGTTTACTGGCTAGATTTTTTGCTTAAAGACTAAGCCAATTCATTCTGGAGCTCATAGATTGGCAACAGGTCCCTGCCCACCTAGCACAGAGTGAATGTAAGTACTAAATAGTAACTATTTCTCTTTTACCCAGGAACCCTGAGGGTCTTCCCTTCCCAGTTCAATTTTTTTGGTCATTTTTTTTCTTCCTTATTAAAAGGGGCCATCCTTTGAGTAACTACTTAAAAATATCTCACTCAAAGTGAGAATCTGGTAAGACCTTAGCCTAAAATGGCCAGCGTCATACATTGTATGCTGGGCCATCTCCAGTCATCCTGAGGAATATCAGGCCGCTGGATCCAGATGGCTGTGGAGAAGAAAGTGAGGCTGGTGACCTTGCATAGCCTTCCCTCATTCAAATCAAAGTCAAGTGCAAGTCATGTCATCATTCTGATGTCATGGTCCTCTTTGAGAACAAGGGACAAACACAAGCTGGCTCTCCACACTTGCTAAGCTCATCTCAGTCCCTCAACGGGCACATATTCTCTAAAGCATCATATGAGATCTTCCAAGACTGGAATCTCTGTGCCCTTGCACTGACTGTCCTCATGTCTGGGATGCTCACCCTCTTTGCCTCCCTGTTTTGGCTGCCCTGGCTTCCTTTAAGACTCTGCTCAAAACCCACTTCCTACAAGAGGCTTTTTCCAGTTCTCCCAGCTGTCTTACAACTCCTAAACCTGTTATTTCTCTACAGTGACCTTTAAACTCCTGGAGATTGGGCCTAGGTCTCTCCCAGGCCATCCCACCCTATACTGGCTAAACTCTCCACTCTTCCCTACCTTGACTCCTTGGTGAACAAATCCAATTCTGTACTATCCACTTCTCTCCAGTTGCCTCCTTATCCTATGACCAATCTTGCCCTCCCAAACCTTTCAGTTACTCCCACCATCTGCCACCTTCATTGCTTTTTGAGAGATGCTAAACAGATTTGGAAAAAATCATGAAATGGTCCACTGAAATTTTGTGTCAAATAATTTCAAGTGAGCCTTCATTGCAGCAAAGCAGCCCTTCTATACCCTCCTAATTTATTCAGTTTTTCATTTAACCCAGCAGCTTTTCAAAAACCTTTTCATTCTTCTCAAATTCCTCATGGCTTCCCCCTCCCCACAACCCTCTCAGCTGAGATCCCTGCCTGAAGTTTCACTGGAAAAAAATGAGGTCAGTTAGAGAGAGATTCCTCTTCTGCCATCCTCCTCATCACACATCACTCAGATGCTTCCCCACTCTGTGTCTTCCTTCACTCCTGTCTCACGTGAAAAGTGGCCCTTCTAGGCAAAGTACCCAAAGCAGGTGCCCACTGGGGAATGGCCAATGAAAGTAAGGTATGTGACTGTTCCATAAGAAGTAACGTGATAAAGACAGAGAAGCATGGGAAGAACCGCAGGAACTGATGCAAAGGGACATTAGCAATGCCAAGAAAACATTATACACAATGACTAAAATGGCACAAATGAAGAAAACAACCGCAAAAAATCAAAAGTAAATGCAAAATTACAAAGAATCAACATGACTCCAAATAAAAGATCAAAGACACCTCTCCCCAGAGGCTTGACTTTACTGATTTCTTTTCTTTTTAAAATATTCTTTGTTACACGGGATAGTTCACGGAGAGGGAAAAAGAGGGAAACCATGGGAAATTTAAGTGATGTAGAGATAAAATATCAGCAATTTTTATTTGTAAAAAAAAAATGTGTGTGTATATACAAACACATACGTACACCAATATAAGCTGATTCTCATGTGACATTTGAGAATCTTCTCGCCATCCACAACTCTGAGGTCTGGTGGCGCTCCAGCTTATCCATACCCATTCTTAACCAAAGTGGTCAGAACTGAAGAGTGAGAGAGCTAGCAGGGCCAAATAGAGTGGGCACACCACTTCCCTAGGCCTGGACATTCACCCTTCATTCAGGCAGTAGAAGACTGTAGGAGTCTGGAGACTGTCCTATTTCAAAGCTTCCTGTCTAGAACATGGAGGTCACCTCACTTCTTGTACACAGGACCCGACAAGTCATGGCTCCCCCACTTGTACCTGAACAGATGATTTTTCTGAACTTTTAGGAATCTGGAACACCTGAGTTCACATATCCTCCCTCAGAAACTTACTATTTGTGTGATTCTGAATAAGCCATTTAACCTCAAAGCCTCAGTTTCTTCATCTGAAAAATGTGCCTGTCTTCAGCAATTGCTAGGCACCTACCTCCCAAAATTGCTGTGAAGACCAAGTAAGATAATATGAAGGTATGTATACATACATAGCACTTTGAAAACTTTAATAAATGTTACCTATTATCATTATTCAATACAGCTCTCTCACCTTCAAATTCCTCATCTGGAAAACAGGCCTTATTATAGCACCTACTTCCTAGGGTTGTCTTGAGGGTCACATGAGATAGCCTATGTCCAATACTTTGCAAACGTTAGATAGTATATACGTTCAAACTATTATATGAGCATCTGGCTAGGATAACGCATAGAAGGCTGGACCAGAGCCAGGAAAGCTTGAGCTCAAATCCAGCCTCAGACATTGGGGACTGCCGGAAAATTCGGGAGTCAGAAGGTGGAGAGTCTTGTGCAGGGATCAGCAAAGAGGCCAGTGTCACTTGGGGATTGGGGATAGGAAGTAAGAGGGTAACAAGGAAGAAAACTCATGTTCTAATAAAATGTCACATCATAAAAAAGCATCTAATAAAACCACCTACTCTGAAAAAGGGGGAAGAATAAAACTCTCCAGGCCACAGCAACTAGTGGCATACCAAAGCACTTGAGGTAAGAAGGCCTGGGTTCAAATCCTGGTTCTCCTATTTACTGAAACTGTGACCTTGCGAGAGTAACCTTGACTCACTAAGCCTCATTTCCTTGGCTCCAAAATCAGAGAATTGGCCTAAAAGTCTCCTCCAAGTAGAAGGAGCACTGGCCTCTGACTTCTCTACCTTTGCAGGATCATTGCAATCCACCAGTCTTCTTGTTCTAGCTTGAGCCATTCCACTGGCATTCCTTCTTGTTATTCCAGTGAGTGTAAAGACAGTTCCAAATAAAGGACTGTGAGAATGGAGGACAATTCAGGAGAAAGGAAGGGCAGGAGCCAAGGCACCTCAGGGCTCAATTGGCACCTTGGGGAAGTTCTTCCTTGGACTTTCAGCAGGGCTCTCCCCTCTGCCCTCCAAGCACATGGCTTCCATAAGTGAGCCTAAATCTGGACCTCTTCAGCACACTTTACCTTTCATTGGATGCAGTAGGTCTACTACCAGAGGTACCGAGAAATGGCTGTTTCCAGCCCTAGCAGCCACCTTGAGAATCTGAAGACTCCTGACTTACTGAGCCAGTCTCCCCTGCCCAGTGGGATAAGCCTCCTGTGGCTACACCATTACCCAGAAAAGATGACCAAGGATAGGGATGTCCTGAACCTACATAGACTAAAAAGAGGATCTGGACTGTGGGGTGCTGGGAAACAGCAGATGCTGGGGAAATGTGAATGAATACCTGTTGAGTTGTCCCAAAGAAATGCCCTTAATACGTAATAGGATGTGGCTATATTTAAAATATTCATCAACGTGCAAAATGAGACTTCTCTGTTTCAAGCATTTCTTTTGTGACTTCATCTATATCAATTTTGTACAGAAAGTATCTTTTCTAGAAGGGAACATCTTAATCCCTTTTGGGAAATAATTCACTGTTAAGCTCTGTTTAGGGACTTTCCCTGGAGTTCTACTCTGGGGAGAGGGCAAAACAAGCAGGAGAGTGTGAGAAAAGTCTGATCTTTGTAGGGGATGGGGCAGGCTACCCTCCCAAAAAAATTCCAGGCTTCCTGAGAGCCAAGAGCAGGACCCCTTCAGAGAGGGGGCCCCTTGATCCAGTGTAACCATGGAAATCTTCCTTTTCTTCATTAGTCTATTCAATCTCTAATTGTTCCTAATCAGCCAAGACTTTTGAAAGGAGGCCTTTTTCATCTGAACAATTTATGTCAAAACTGAAAGGATCATGGAGAAGCCTAGATCTGGCCCCTAACCACAGAAGCCTACCTTATTTGGAAAAAGCAAACATTTGGAAGAAAGAAGGAAAAGAGCCACAAGGTGAGGAGAAGGAGAAAAAGGATGGAAAGAAAGGCAGGGAGATAATTACTTAACTCTCCTCTTATTTATGCCTTAGACATTTCCATTGGCACACAAAATCATTTTCTGTGTCTACTGCCAACAGATACCAGAAACCTTCTTCCCTTTTTCTCCAAGGTTAGACTCTCAATTGCTTGTAGAATTGCAACATTTGTTCCAGATTCCACTATGCGATACCTTTCACCTTGGTGAAAATCTTGGGCACCTATATTTCAATTGGTTATTTTAACATATAAGTAATCATTTCATCGAACATGCAGAATAGAAATTGGATGCTGTGGAGGGCTAGTGTAGCTCTTCAAAGGTGATGGGGAAAATGGAGATTATATTTAGTTTTCAGCATGATTAACAGATTGAATCCAAAATAAGAGCTGAAATAAAAGTTACTCCTGTTAAGATTGGTTATACATATTTGCAATTCTGTAGGATAGCGTAATGCTGTTGGTAGGGATTGTTGGAGAGCTCGGTAGAGCGCATTTCACCATTTGTAGCTGTCAAGAATTTTTAAAATGAAACTTGTTTAACCTAACCTACCTGCAGATAATTTGATTGCACTGTTCTCACATACTAATTAGTTTATACTCTTACTAATGATGCTTGCTAGCTAATACATGGACTATGGCCTAAGCAGTGGGAGCCCATAGCATCAAGGTATGTTCATTATCAGACCCATGGAGTCCATTATTAGAAACCACGCCGCATTCTCATGGACCACACTTTGGAAGTCACTATCTCATGTGGATACATCAGTTTAGAAAAGTCTTGATTCTGTTTGTAGCTGGTACACACCTTGATTGAGCTTCTGCAATGTACAGGTCTGTTGCCTCTCCAAAAATGGTTCCCTCAGCTCATTTCAAAACAATGGCCACCTCTAACAGCTACCCTGGGCAGCCGGGTGGTTGCATGGCTGTGGTGCTGGATTCAGATCCAGGAAACCCCAAGTTCGGCTCCCACCTCAAATACATACTAGCTCTGTGATGCTGGGCAAGCCCCGGTGTCTCTGAGCCTCAGTTTCATGGGACATGAAGTAAGATGACAATGGCACCTTCTTGGTGGAGCAGCTATGGGAATGAAATGAGAGAAGCCCGGCGAAATGCTTTGCAAACCTTAAATCACCACCTCCATGCTGTCATTAGGGTTCTCATTTAAAGGGGAGTCGGGCATTTTCAGAAGGAATATTAAGTGAACACTGAGAATCTTAAGTCACAGCAGCGCGTCCTAAAGTAGATTTGCACTGCACTTCCTTTCTCTACAAATAATGGGTCAAGTGACCTTTTATTACCAAAATAAATGACATTTATCCAGGAAAGGTTAAGATATGTTTCCGGAACTTTGCCAAAGTATACGTTGAAATAAGGTAGACTATGGAAGACCTTAAAAGCCAAGCAGAGCAGCCTGAACATTATTTGGCAGACAGTAGGGAGACCCGAAGATCTTTAAGCTATGGTGGTCTGGTAAGATCTCTGGCTAAGGAAGATTATTGAGGAGGCAGGAGGAAGGACAAGTTACAGACCTCATGGGAAAATCTGCAGAAAGGTTATTACAAGAATCTAGAGAGGTGATAAAGCCAGTAAAGCCGGCCTGGCCCACTAGCCAAAGTACCTTTGCTGTTTGGGGATGTAGGGGGGAAGCATTTAGCAAAATGAGAGCCCATTCTCTTTCCTGGGATTAGAGCAGAGCACACAGAGTTGGAGTTAGCCATAGTGTAACCCAAAACTCAGTATCACATTCCAGGCCTGGGGAAATGATGCTGACCTGCACTGCCCTGAACCTAGGATGAAAACCCATTTCTGTTGCCAGGACTCCTAGACCTCCATCATGCTGGGAATCATACCACCATCTGTGTACAAAACAGAGCCCAACAGAAACACCTCGGAGCTCACAGACATTAAGAGCAAACTCCAACTGAAGTCTTTAAAAACCAGACAGGCTGAAGGACCTATTTCTGAACCAAACCTGTCCCGGACAAGTAGAATATAAAGTCCCTAAGACATGGGCTTTCTATCTTTTATATCTCCACTGCTTAGCACAGATACTTAATACATGACTATTGATTTGAACAGAATTGATCTTCATTGACCACAGAACTAGAGTGGACAATAGGTATGCTCTAGAACAAAGTCCCTATCTTCTAGACAAATGTTATAACATTTTAGTCAGCAGGTAGAACACTGAATAGATGACCTGAGTTCCAATCCTGCCACAGAAACCGGTGCCATGGGGTAAATGACTTAGATGTATTCAGTCTCGGATTTCTCATCTGCAAATGAGGATAATTAGAGCACCTGCCTCATGGGGTTGTCGTGAAGACCAAATGCATGCAAAGCGCTTTGCAAAACTCTAAGTACTACATAAAATGTTGGATCATTTAGTATTAATATTATTATAACTGAGGCCCAGAGAGGTCATGAACCACAGGTCTAGAGCTGGGAGATCAGAGGTCACATCCAGGCCAACCCCCTCATTTAATACATGAGGATACTGAGGATAATGAATTACCCAAGATCATTCAGGTACTAAGCTGCAGAAATGGAATTTTAACTTGGGTCCTTTGATGCGAAATTTAGTACATTAAAGTGAAATGAGCAGAACCAGGAAAACATTGTAGACAGTGTGATGATCAACAACGAACGACTGGGCTCTTCTCAGCCACACAGGGATCCAATACAAGCACAAAGGACTCAGGAAGGAAAATGCTCTCCACATCTAGAGAAGAATTGACGGACTCTAAATGCTGATCAAAGAATATTATTATCACTTATTTTATTTTTTTAATATGGTTTTCCTTTTGAACTCTCTTCTTTCACAACTGTGACTAATATGGAAATATGTCTTACACGATGGCACACATACAACCAATATCAAATTACCTACCATTTCAGGAAGAAGGGGGGAGGGAAGGAGGAAGGGAGAATAATTTGGAACTCAAAATCTTGTAAAAATCAATGCTAAAAATTGTCTTGACATGTAATTGGGAAAAATAAAATACTATAAAAAAAGAAAAAAGATTTTAGTGCATCTCCCACAGAACCACACTTTCTATTCAGATTATCATGTCCGAATGAAGGAAACTCATGGGTTTCGTCTGATGCTGTCCCCTCAACATCAGAATGTTTACCCTTCCAACATCCTCCCCAGACTCCAGGGAGATTGCTGAAGGGTAATCAGCCAGGGAAAACAGTCCATGGTGGGAGTGACAATATGAAGATACTTTCTCTTCTGCGTTTTCTCGGCTGTATTTATAATTCTCAGTAACTGGATGAATTCTCAAGCTGTGCATAATTAAAGCCACAGTGCAGAAGGACTGCCATTTTCCCCAAATATTAGACTGCATGATTCAGTCAATTTGGTGATGGAAGGCAAAGATGAAAATCTCCATTTCATAATTGACCAAAATCATTACTATAATTCATTTACGACTAAAATGCCACTTCTACACTTTCATTTTTCTTGGCCTCCAAGTTGGGACTAGACCTTCTAAAATTTAACAGGAATCAGGAATGGAATACTCAAAGAGCTAAGTGCTCAGCACTGGGAGATATGGGCCTTATGTTCTCTCCCCGCTGGTCTCCTGCCATACACGGCATAAGAAAGACATTTGGGGGAAGGGGATTTTTTTTAATAAGCTATTTAATAATAGCATTCCTATGTCACTGTAAGGTTTGCAAAGGGCTTTACCTATGGCACCTCATTTGATTCCCACAACAACCCTAGAGATAAGCACTATTATTATCCTTATTTTACAGAAGAGGAAACTGAGACTGACAGCTTAAGGGACTTGCTCAGGATCACACAGCCAATAAGTGTCCAAGGCAAGATTTGAATTAAAGTCTTCCTAAGTGTGGCACTGTGCCACCTAGCTACCTTTAAATCAAGTTAGTGCCCACTAGCTTATTGACATAAGAGGCTGAGGTAAGGAAATTTATGGAAGAAATCACTGAGACTAAAATCAGTGAAAGCAGATCCAGAAGAGTAGAACGGAGAGCAGTTGAACAGAAGAGTTCAGGAAACAGATTCCAAGCCTGGTGCCGAGGAATAATTCAGGAGCCGCTTGTAGCAATGTCTTTGTCAGGAGCACAACAGGTAGTAAATACAAAAGAAATACCGAGTTTCTCCTGCTCATAATTTCATCATTTTCAAGGAAGCAGAAGCTGTGAAAGTTACTGCTCTTCTGATTAAAAGGGGAGAGGAAAGGGAAAAGAAAAAAAGAAATCTACATAATAACCTTATTACCTATGAAAAAGCCATGGCAAGGTGTACATACAGATTTGCAGTTTTGTGGACAATTGTCCTTTTTATTGTATGTTATGGAAATGCTTGTTTTATTCCATAAATTAAAAATATAATCATTTTTTAAAAAATATAAAAAAGTAGAAGGTTCCTGAGTGATGGTGACTCTGTTGGCCAATATTTGCTCCAATTTAGAACTCCTGATGGAGATACAAAGGAAAACCAGAAAAAGGAAAGCCAGCAGGCATCCGAGGTACCTAGAACATATTTCAAAATCTTCTTTTCTCCCCATGGCTTAGAACATAAGCACCCTAAGGGAATAGCGTTACATTTTTCTCTCTATGCTCCCAGTACATAGCACAGTACCTAGGGCATAGAACTGAGTTTTAAAAGATGATTCACACTGGCCCTGGAGTCAGGAACACCTGAGTTCAAATCCGGACTGAGACACTTGACACTTACTAGCTGTGTGACCTTGAGCAAGTCCCTTGCAATTGCCTCAAAAAAAATTATTCAAATCCTATGGCTTAGAATTCTTTAAAAGGGAGGGGGGGGGACCGAGGAGGGATAGGATACTGTCAAGAAGGAAAATGTTTATATGGATATATATTTTATTGATGTATTTTTACATGACCTACATTTCCCAACATCTTTCCCCCTTATCCCTCCCAGAGAGTCACCCCTTACATTCAAATCCTCCAAAGGATTTGTGTTCTCATAAATTCAAGAATTCTCTCCCTTCCCATCCTATACTACTCCTGTCCATGTTCTCTAAACGTTCACCACAAGGGGGCCCACCCAACAGCGTCCCCCATCATCAGGAGTGTACCAATGGAACACTGTCCAACTGTCACTCCTCATTCTTGCTATATAACTAGCCTGTCTTTTCTTTAAATCAGACAATTCCTTGAAGGGGAAGTAGCCTCATCTCAAGAGAACAAATACCAAATATTCAAAAATCCTGATGTCTATTTACCTCCAACATAACTCCTAGAATCACAGAAGCCCAGCATTGGAAGGAAACTCAGAGGCTGTCTCACCTAGCTCAGTCATAACTGATGGGAAATCCCCTCTACAAATCCCTCTCCTTGAGACCTTCCAGTAAGGGAAAGCCATTCCCCTTTTAGACAGTTCTACTTCTGAAGATGTTTATACTGGCATTATATAAAGAGCCACTTGTCTGTATCCCTCACCCACTGCCCTCTGAGATCAAACAGAGAAGTAAAACATCCCTTCCATACGACAGCCCTCCAAATGCTTGAACTCAGCTACTAAGCTGCACCTTGGGTCTTCTCCTAAGACTAAACACACTCTACTCCCTCAAATGAACCTCATTTGACTCTGTCCTCACACCCATCATCATCCTGGACCCTATCCTCTAGACACTTTCAAACTTGGGAATGTCCTCATCAAAATGAGGATCCCAGAACTAAACAGATGGAGTGTGGCCAAGGCAGAGAGCACTGTCATAGTCTACACTAGACAGCACGTCTCTTCAAACAGGCTAGATATTATGGAATATTGCCTTCCAAAAAAAAAGAGTCATCAGGTATTGAACATGGCCAGTACAAATAAAAAGGAAAAGAATTATAAAAATTTAAATTGCTGAGATCATAACAGACAAGGACTGACAGTCACAGAAGAATGGGGAGTTGGCAGGCAGGCAGGCAGATAGATCATTGACTAATCATAGAAAAGGAAAGAATCAGAATCAGATGAGAAAAACGTCAGAGGATGAGGAAACCCTCCCAATAACACAGCAGTTTCAAAGGAACCACTGGTGCTAAAAAAGGAGAAATAGGAAAAAAGAAAAAAGAGAGTTGACCTTGGCCCAGGTCTGCATTACCATCCAGCACCTGTCAAATTGACAAAGATTGTAAAAGCTGATAACATTCATTGCTGTAGAGAAACAGACACTGTTATGTTGCAGGTAAAGCTGTAGATTAGTTCAGTCTTTCGGAAAAGCAATTTGGGGTTAGAAAAGTTAAAAAAATTCCCATACTCTTCACCCCAGTGGTTCCATTACTAGAACAAAATATCTCAAGGAGGTTCTGTATTGACAGGGACAAGAATGTCCCATCTGTGCTCCCTGTGCCCAGTGTCTATAAGAGCAAAGAGCTGGAAACAAAGCAGACTTTCAACTCCTGGGTGATGGCTGAACAAATTCAGGCAGAAGAATGCACTGGAGTATTCTTGTGCACCAAGGAATAATGACTATGAAGAATACAAAGAAATAAGGGGAAATTTAAAGAAGAGAAAACAGAGAGAAGGGGGCAGAATCCAGAAAGAAAAAAAAATATGTCCTGACTACAGCTCTGTTAAAAAAAAAAAAAGACAATCGTGACAGCAACAGAATCTATATAAATATTCAGAAAATGTTATTATTAGAGTGCTTGACTTAGAGTCAGGAAGACCTGAGTTCAAATCAGACTTAGCTGTGTGATTCTGGATAAGTCACATGACCTCTCCCAGTCTCAGTTTTCCCATCTGTAAAATGGGATAATAATCACACCCACATCACAGGGTTGTTGTGAGGATAAAATGAGATAATATATGTAAAGTCCTTTGAAAATCTTACAATGCTCTCTGAATGCTAGCTAATATTATTATCACTACTAAAACCTTGAGGAGACACAGAAATAAACCAGACGGTTGTGCTACTGCTTGTTCTAAGTTCCCGTGCGTGTTTTCAGAGGTGAGATCTATGGTTGGGCAGCGTGCCTTTCTGTCACCTTCTGTCTTGTTCTATTGCATTTGGGGTCTACCTATTTTTCTGATTTTCCTTTCTTATGCCCATGTTTGAATCCTTTCATTTACTGAAGGAAGTCAAAATAGATTTTGAAATAAATAGATATTTAAAAGAATCACAAGTTGTACATAAAGATGTGCAGTTTCATGTGCAATCATCTTTTTATTATACTGTATTATAGAAATGTTTGCTTTATTCCATTAATAAAAAATCAAATAAATAGGTTTTTTTAAAAAGAAAAGTAAAGTAAAAATCAATTATATTCATTATGAAAAAAATGGATGTGAAGTGAGAAGACCTGAGTTAAAACCCCAGCTCTGCTGTGTGACCTTGGGCAAGTCACTTCCCATCTCTCAAACTCTGCTTCCTTTTCTGTCAAATAAGAAAATTGGACTTGATGCTCATACTGTCCCACCTATGTCAGACATTTTATGTTCTTTGTGAACCAGAAAGTCTTCCATGGACAACCTTGACATACTCAACCAGCAACATTATTGACAAAGAAAAGCTGAACAAATGAGTGAGCCCTGAGGATTTATCTAAAGACGTGGAGGCATTGATGGTAGCAATATGGAACCAAGTCATGGCCACCAAAAGACACAGAAGAGTCAACCTTAAGAGTCCAGACATGGATCTTTTCAGAGTTGGGAAATATGTAAAACATCTCAGGCTGAAAATATTTTGCCCCTATCAAATGCTTAGAAAATGACGATCAAGAAAGTCCAAAAAGAAAAGTCAAATAAAATCCAGCATTTGAGAGCTCACTGTCTTTCCTAAACTAAGACAATAAATCCCACACTACAAATAGAAACTCAACAGTGTTCTTGACAATGGAGCAATAACATATACTGGACTTGGACCATTATCATAGGCCAAACTGCAGCCCATGATGGCCCAGGCTGAACACTGCCCCGTGAAACTTGAAGAGCAACACTGAATCAATGTGGCCTGCTACAAATCCAGAACCTCCAAAGTACGTAGAAAGACATATCAGAAGAAATCAAAATCATGCGGGGAAAGGATGAGGTACATACCAGTCAGGCCACAAGCATTTATTAAGCACTTACTATATGCCAAGCATGGTGCTAAGCACAGGGGATATAAAGGCAGCACCACAGTGTCTGCTCTCATGGAGTTCACAGGCTAATTGGAGGTGGGGCAACATGTAAATAACTAGGTGTTTTCAAGGTATTTACTGAGGAGATGAAAGGTTATCTCCAAGGGGAAGGCAACAGCACTGACTTGGGATGGGGAGAGACAGTGGATGATGAAATAATGGAAGGCCTCCTGCAAAAGGTGGGATTTTAGCTACTCTCTGGCCTTTGGTCAGAGGACCAACGACACCAGGAAAGTGATGTCTTGACTTGCTCATTGATAGGACTGAAGTGAGACAGAGCTGCACAAAGTCCTCAGCCTCGCTCTCTCTTCCAGAGTTGCTGAAGTCCAGCGGCAGGACAAAAGTCAGGATACTTGGCAATGGTCCAGGATCCAGTGGGTGACCTTGGCATCTCCCAGGTCTGATCAAGCTCCAAGCACTCCACAGTATCTGCTTCAGCCGCCTTCATGGTTGTTGGAATAGACTGTTTTCATCTGTCCATTCCACTAGAGGATGTCTTCACATGCTTGGGGGGAAGATACCTCACTAAGTCATTGATGGACTTGAGATCTGTCAATTACCCTAACCTGGGTAATGAAGCCCATCTGCCAAGACAGTTTTACCAGGATGTGGCCACTACACACAACTTCTTGGAGTCAGAGGTGAGAGTTGGGTGAATCAGGTGGACATCACAGGTGGATGAGCACCCTCCCACCACAGGTGCTAGTTCTCCAGGGATCCTGGAGGCAAAAAGGAGGAAGGAAGGCATTATAAACATGATGAACCTGCAATGGCACAGAGATGGGAGATGGGCCACCATGTTAGAAGTGCATGTAGGTCAGTGCTGCTGGATCACAGAGTATGCAGAGGAGGAAAATTAGAAACTGGAAAGATAGGATGGGACCAGATTAAGAGAAGCTTTAAAAGTCAGAAGGTTTTCTATTTGATACTTGAAGTAATAGAGAGCCATTGGAATTTACTGAGGGAAGGGGGTAGTGCTGTGGTCCAAGCTATATTTTAGGAAAATCACTTTGGCAGAATGGATTGAAGTGGAGAGAGACCTGGGTGTTTGGAAGGAGAAATCTGTATTGGGCATAGTGAGTCTGAGATGCCTCCTACTATCTATTTCAAGATACCTATAAGGCAGTTGGTGATGGACAGCTAGCACTAAGCAGAGAGTAACATCTCTCCCAACCTGGGCTGGGCAGGACACATAGACCTGGGAATACACAGACTGATCAGAGCTGAACCAGAGCTGGTAAAATCTCCAGGTGAAATAGTACAGGCAAAAATAGAAGGGGACCCAGTACAGACCCTGGGAGACTCAACTGTGCTTGGACCTGGCCTAGATGATAATTGAGCAAGGGAGGCAGAGAAGGAGCGGTCAGGCAGGCAGGAGGAGGGTTATCCAGAAGGGAGCAGTGTTTGGAAAATCTCAAGAGATGGTGATTAATAAGGTAAGGGTCAGGAAAAGGCTGGCAGGTGTCATCCCATGATTCGGTCTGTCAACAATGTTGTCCAGTTATGCCTTCCACATCATTCAGCATACACATGTTTAGCACCTTCTCTGTGCCTGGCATTGTACAAGCCATGATTTGGCTCAAGCAAGACAAAAGGAAAAAGAAATACAGTTATCCCTCCCACATCATAGGAGCTAGTGGTGCAGCATCTCTGCAATGTGGAAAATCTATGTAAAATGTTTTGACCTTCCCTCCATACCAGAGCAGAAGTCTGAATTATTATGGTATTAAATGATAAAATATGTTGACACTATATAATGCTATATACATATTTTATGCATTTCTGGGTTTCTAAACTTTTTCTATGTTGTCTGCTGGCCTTCATGTGTCATTTGCAGTTTCCACTAAACTCCTCCAGGAGGGGGGGACAATGACCAAAGAAGGTACGTGTCACTCACCAGGACCATGGTCTGACAAAGAGCGAGCTAAAAGAGCTACAAAAGAATAACAGTCTTCACTGTTTCCATTTAACCTCCACTGAATGGAAGATGAGAATCAGCAGAAAATAAATAAAATGATCATTCAAATAAAAATAATCATTTAACAATAAAATAATAATTGAAATAACCATTGAAATATTTGTTTTCTTGTTAAATCAGAAAGCTACATCACGTTCCTAAGCCCTACTCCAGGTATCAATGCTATGAAAGGAAAATGTCTGAGGGAGTGTGTCACAGAGGATAGAGGGCTGGACCTGGCATCAGGAAATCCTGGGTTCGAATCTTGTCTCTGTCACTGACTGTGTGCCCTGTGCACATCGCCACCCCTCTTGAAGCCCTAGAGGAATTAAGACTGGATGCCATCTCCATCAGAGGCCCCCAAGCGCCCTTGAATGAAGAACTAATCTGTGTCCTTTGAATGGAACAGTCAAAGTAGCAACCAGTCTTAACTCCCCCCAAAAGCCCGAAGGGGTAGCTAGATCCTAAGGGAGAACAGCTGCGGCCAGACTGGAGGGGATGTCTTTTGTTCACCTTATGAAAAGATGCTCCTTTCGTTTATCATTGATCAGACTGAAAAGGGGAGTCAAGAGATGATCTAACTGAAGAAAGGACAGAGAGAGGGAAGGAGGGAAGGAAGGAAGGAAGGAAGGAAGGAAGGAAGGAAGGAAGGAAGGAAGGAAGGAAGGAAGGAAGGAAGGAAGGAAGGAAGGAAGGAAGGAAGGAGGCCTTACTCGGTGTCCAGCACCGTGCTAAGAGGTGGGGCTCCTGAGAAGACAAAGGTGGTGTTGTTAACACTGATCCCTTTTTTAGTGATTCTAAACACCAGAATTAGGGATTTGCCTCCTTTGGGGTTTTCAGCAAACCCTCCCATACCCCCTTTTCACTATGGAAGACCATGAATGCCTGGATCTCTCATATATAGGCACACAAGAAATAAAATGAAGAATGAACTGCTTTTCCTTCCCAAGGGTACACCACCAATTTCCTGCCATCACAGGCTTGCCACATGCTCAGTGATAGATGGGCAGAAGCTAGGAGGTCCCCCTTGACTGCTTCACCTTGAAGGTGGAATATGGCCCTTTGCCTCACACACTGTACACTTGACCAGCTTGCTTGAGAGAGAGGACTGCCAGATCAGACATCAGTCAATCAATCCTTGCCTAGTAAGCCCCACTGTGCACCAGGCACTGGGGGCACAAAGACAAAAGAAGAAGGTCAGTCTCCAAAGAGATGACTTTCTATCCTGAGGAGCAGTCAACGTGGCTAGACAGAAGAGAGTCTAGAGCTCAGGCAGAAGGAATGCAGCAGAGTTCGGGAAAGGCACTCGGGTCTCCAAGTAAATGCTGGAACATCTAGTAAGTAATGTGCCTCTTTACATAGTCCACCCCTCTCATTTTAAATCTGAGGCTCTTCAAAGAGAAGGGACTTGTTCAGGATCATAAGGGTGACAAGCAGTGGAAGATTAGAACTCAGGTCCTTTCACTCCAGATCAAACCCAGCCAAGTGGCTCAGTGGTCAGAGAGCTAGAGTCACTGTCAGAAGGACCTGATCTCACTACCTCCTACACTCACCAGCTACTGGAACCCTGCTCCAGCCACATCATGTCTCTTGGCTTCAGTTTCCTCATCTGTAAAATGGGGTAATGGACATAAGTAAAGCCCCTTGCAGACCTTGAAGCATTATGAAAATGCTATGTATTTTCTGCTATGCCACGCCGGCACCTTAAGGTCACAGCAGGAAAAAGGGCGAAATAAGATAATAAGAAACAAAAAATTCCAGAAGGCCTGTTTTCCAAGTTCTTCCTTTACATGGCTAAGAATAATCTTGTCAAAGGAGAGCGGCCGGTGCCTCTGCCTGCAGCCTGAAAGCCCATCCTGCCCCCACACCAAGCGCCAGTGACAGATACAGAGGCTGGGATCTGCTGGAGACAAATGGGTTGGCATCGGAAAGACAAACTAGGTACTTTATCAGGCTTGGCCACAAGCATAATTCAAAGAGGAAGGAGGGAGGCATGCCCAGGGCTGATATTTCAGGAAAGCAACAAGAGGGAAAGAGGGCTGACAGGTGCAGGCTGGGCAGCAGAAAACTCAGGGGAAAACTGAGGACCACAAGGCAAGCGGAAGAGAAGGAAAACAATCTTTTCAAGCATCCTGGAGTACAGTTTGGCAGGTACTTTTAGACTCAAAAACATTCCTTTTGCCACAGGCCTGTGAAGCAGGTATTATCTCCATTATACAGATGAGGAAACTAACATACTAAAGGATGATTTACCCACAGTGAAACAACCACACTTCCTCAGCTCAAGTATTCAAAGGTGTGACTGTGCTACGTAATCCTAGGGTCATGAGATAATGTTTTGGTTTTCTCCCATGCCCATAATGCTCCATTCTCACCTCCCATTCTCTTAGATCCCCTGCCTCCCTTCAAGAATTAGCTCTGGTACCATGTCCTCCACAAGCTCTCCTGCTTCTCCCAGTTGGAAAGTCTTCTTTCCACCACCACCCCAAACCCAGGAAATGAGTTTGTGTATGTAGCAATAGAGAGTGCAGAGGGAGGACCCCACATGTGCAGTGAGGCCCACCTGGGGAGAGGACCCAGTCCAAACATGCAGCTCAAAGGGAGGCATCTCTAGCCTCTTCTTTCCACACCCTACTCCCAGGCAGACTTTCATTCCTTCCAGGAGAGGAAGAAGGAGGTTGGGGTCAGAGGCCACCTCTCTGTTCTCCTCAGAGAGAGGATACTGGGCTGGAAGTATATCTATCTGCTCCCTTAAATATTAATTAAATATTAAATATCCCCATATCTAGGGGCTATGATTGGGTTCCATCTAACTTTTGACCACTTTTTCATTTGGGGGAAGGGGGATCCCAAGGTTTATATCCAAGGCTTGACCCTTTCCCTACCTAATACCCGTTCTATAACGAACACACATAACAAATAGAAGAAAAAGCACACAGGAAAAATAGACATCAGAGAAGCTATACAAAGGAAAATGTATATCAGACAACACAGAGTGAAGGAGTTTTCCCATTGGGAGCAAGGTGACTCAGCTCCACCGACAGAGGTCTTGGATGTCACCCAAAGGCAAACTCCTGGAGTGTGTGGAGCCGTGAGCTTGGAATAGGGATGTGGTGGAGACTGCCCACTCATCTCATGGCTTGCCAGTGACTTTTTCTTCAGCAACTCAAAGTAGAGTTGAAACTAGAAGTCAGGTACACCCAGATGAGGAGTCCCTACAGGGAGCAGGTCAGGCTGGGGCTCTCCCACAGAGTGGGGTGTTCATGTAGGCCAGAAAAGAATGAGTCCTGTCCAATGGGCCTGAGGACAGGTGCCACATTCCTATGACATATTTGCTGACT
This sequence comes from Notamacropus eugenii, assembly GCF_028372415.1. NCBI lineage: Eukaryota > Metazoa > Chordata > Mammalia > Diprotodontia > Macropodidae > Notamacropus > Notamacropus eugenii. The sequence goes on from NC_092878.1 coordinate 166,849,759, forward strand.
CCTTCAGTTTATGTGATAGAACATAAGCTCACTGGGGGGTAGGAACTGCTCCAGATTTACTTCTGTACCCCCCAGAGCTAGCCCAGCATAAAGGCATTCTGGCACAGTGCAGAGAGTTCAAGTCCGGCCTTTGACACATCCTGACAGTGTGGCCCTGGGCAAGTCCCTTAACTTCTCAGAGCCCCAGACAACCCTCTGCAGCCCCTAAGTTGCAGAGCCAGAATCCATCTGGGTCAGTAAAGGGACCTTTCTCACCGGGAAGTTCCTGCAGCAACACAATCAGAAGGCCAGGCCAGTCAAACCCCAGCCAAAGAAATGCCCCCAACATCTCACACAGTGCTTGGCACCTTTGCTGTTCAGTCATTTCAGTCACGTTGGACTCTCTGTGGCCCCATTTGAGGTTTTCTTGGCAAAAACACTGGAGTAGTGTGCATGGTCTTTTTACAGATAAGGAAACAGAGTCAAACAAGGTTAAGTGACTTGCCTGGGTCACACAGCTAGCCAGTGTCTGAGGCTGGATTTGAACTTGGAACTTGAGTGTTCCTGACTCACTGCACCACCCAGGCGCCGGCTTGGCAGGCAGTAGTTATTTAGTGACTGCTGGTTGACCTGGACTGACTTGAAGCTGCAGGGAACCCAGGAGTCCTTCCTCAGAGTTCTCATGACCCTGCGAGTGTCTTAACACAAATCACCCCCAAACACAAAATGTGAAATAGTAATACTTAGAAGTGAGACCTGGCTGTCTGTCACCGCCTTCCAAGAGCTTACATTGCACTGGGGAGGAGGGGAGGTGGGGCCGGGGACATAGAATTTACAACGAATAGAAAAATCAAAATACACAAAGAGACAAAAGAGGCATGCTGAGGGTGGGGCTCACCCTAGAGAAGAGGGTTCCGGGGCAGCCCTGGTGGCTCACAGGCAAGGCTAAGGGGAGCCCTGGTGACTCACAGGCAAGGCTAAGCGGAGCCCTGGTGGCTCACAGGCAAGGCTAAGGGGAGCCCTGGTGACTCACAGGCAAGGCTAAGCGGAGCCCTGGTGCAGATGAGTCCTCAGTCCTGACTCCTCACCATCCACATCTGGTTAGGTTTTCTTCTCCCCTGTCCTCCCCATCACTGCCCCATCACCATTCTCCTCGGGCCAGACAATGGAGAATGACGGACCACAGGCATACAAGGTCATTTCAGGGACCCAGCTCTGGGACAGCGCTTTGTCCAGAAGGCACCTGCAGCTGGGGGTGAGGGAGCTCATAACCAGCCCTGCCAAAATCCTCAAGTGTCGAAATCCAAAGCTCAGCACTTTTCAGGAACACACTAAAGCATCGATCACAGCAAGCAGGTCACTCTGACAGGGTCAGCCTTTAAACTGGAGTTCTACAATTCATTCAGTTTGGTGCCTGCGTCTAAACTGCAAGTGGATTTCAGCTAGAAGACACAATTTGTGTCTGAGTGTGTGTGTGTGTGTGTGTGTGTGGGCGCGTACTCATGCATGAGCATTTCTATCTCTTCCTCCTCTCCCTCCTCCTCCTCTTTTTCTTCCTCTCTCCCCTTTCTCTCCAACCTCTTTCCCTGTCTCTCCATTCTCTCTGTCCCTCCCCCCATACACATGTAGAATACACACACACACACACACACACACACACACACACACCCCTATTATATCTCACACATTCATTGCAGCAATGAGAGGAGAAGGGTGGGCTGACCTACATAGAAAGACCCAAAAGTCCTTGCCCAGTTAAGACTAAGATGGAAATGTAGCACTGGACAAGAAATATTCAACTAGCAAGCCCACAGGTCAATGGTTGAACCTTCCACACATAACCAGCCTCCACTGCCCGATCCCACCTCCTTCATGAATGTTAGCTCACTTCTCTCCTATCAAACACAGCCAAGCCACTGGTCCTGAGCTCTGTGGGGCACAGGTAAACCTGGAATGGGCAAGGCTGGCCACAGCCAGGAGCAAGAAGACCTCTGATCCAAGGCCACCTCAGCCATGACTTAACCTCTGGGCCCCAGCTTCTTCATGTGTAAAATGCAGAGACTGGCCCCAATAGCTTCTGAGGTCCCTGCTAGCTCTAAATCTATGACCTAATGAAGCACTAAATACCCCTGGGAGCAGGAGAGGCCTTGGACCTTGAGATAAAAGTGAGGCAAAAGACCCAACTGGGAGGAGACATGCCCTTACACACACACACACACACACACACACACACACACACACACACACACCTGCCTTCACGGCCAAAGTCCACAAGGACAGTACAAGGGGAAAGAGCTGAAAGATGAAAGTCCCCTCCAGTACTTTCCTAACGAGGTGCTTCTGTCTGCTGAAGGACCAAACACTACCAGTACTCTACATTTTGGAGACATTCCCCAAGCAAATACCTGGGCCTGAGACCCTGACACCAGCCTTAGGTACAGCTCCAACTCTAAGTCTTGTCTTCCAGTGACTGACCAACAAGTACCTGCCATAACCATCCACAGAGACGGTAAGAGATTTGGAGCAAACAATTAGAGCATCCTTCTGGTCCACCAGCAGCAACCATAACCAGGGTGCAGGGAGGACCGACTGTAGGCAGAGGAGAAGCAGGAGCACTTGAACCTGAAGCTGGCCTTGTTCCTCCTGCCCCATGTGCTTGGTCAAATCTCCCCTTTCTGGTCCTGGGGACTCCTCAGATGTAAAAAGGGAGTGAGAAAGGGAGTGGGACAGTGAAATGTTCTTTCTGCTTGGAGCCAAGGATCTGGGATTCAATGTTGGTTCTGCCAGCTCCTTGTGGGACCTTGGAGAAGTCTCTTTACTTTGCCTCCAAAATGTCTTTGTATGAGAGCCTTTAGCATCTGGCACACAGTGAGTGCTTACTGCCCATCTCCAAGGTCCCTTGTAGCTCTCAGTCCAATGAGTCCATGAAGGGCCAGGTCCAGCTTCATCTTCCAGTAGCTAGCTGGCTGCCATTTTACAGAGGAGACAGCCAAGGCTCAGGTGGGAGTGTCGTTTACACAGCTTCACTCAGCTGGTCTACATAGAAAGCAGCCCACCCCCCACTAAATTCAGGGGACTAAACTCTCTCACAAAGCCGACTCTTACACACTTCCCAGAAACACTGTCAGGAACCTTGAAACTTGAGGCATTCTGAGATGAAGGGGAGAGTGTGTGATGAAGGCAGCTGGTGCATGAATGTTCTTCAAACCATAAGTCGCCTACTCAGAGGGACTGGAAGGACATGACCAGCCATAGCTGTGGCAGAGAGAAACTCCCCAGCAGAGTATAGAGCCTGGGCATAGCGTTGTGTAAGTCAACGATTACATGGCATGCTTTGTAGGAGAGCTGATGCCAGGCTTGGAGGCTGGAGACCCAGGTCACATCTCAGCTGCATCACCTTGGCAAAAACGCTCATCTTCTCTGAGCCTCAGTTTCTGTATCTGTAGAATGGGAATACCACCACAATGCATGTGCTATCTACTCTCAGGCATTTAGGGTTAGACCACTGTTTTCTTATAGGTGAAGAGGCTTCCTCATATTTCACCTGGAAGGCTTTGGGTTTCTTTATTTCATCCCAGGTTTCAAGGAGGGCCTTTCTCCATGAGCATCGTCATCATAGCTGGTGTTTGTAAGGCTGCTGGTAAAGCAATCATTAAACAGCACTGCTGGTAACTATTAAACAACCGGTTCTTTGAGGGAAAATGCGTCTATGGAAAACTTGCTTAATATGCATTTTTCATTATCTTAAGTCTGGACGATCAAGAAAACTTTAAGTCACGCTCTGATCTGTGGTATCTGCCAATGTCTGAGGTGTGAGCATTCACTGTTCATTTAACAATCCTGGAGCAAACACACTCCAGGCTTCAAAGTGTGCAGAGTGCTTTATACACGTTATGTCATTGGGGAATTCTGGGAACTGATGGAGAATGAGAGGGAGAAATACTCAGGGAGGATGACTTCAAATCATTGACAGTAACTAAGGGGGATTATGAGAATAGGACCTAGGTAACATTCGAGGATAAAAATGTGGAGGTCAAAGAAGACTGTCCCACATCGATTCCTTATCTCACTGTCTTACTGAGAGTCAGCAAGGAGTAGAAGAGAGTTTTATTCGGAAGTGGGGCCTCAGAGCTAAGCCAGGCTCTGTCTTGTGCTATGGGAATTATCTGGGGTGAGTGTCTCCTTATCTGTAAAGGAAGGATTCTGGATCAGAGGACCCTGAGCTGGCTGCCACCTCTAAATCAGTGATGCCAGGACCTCAAGAGCTGGGGAATGAGAAGGTGAGCACGTCTGTCTGCTGAGCTCGCAGGAGGAGGAATGCTGAGATATTAACCTGATATACTGTTATTCTATAAAACTGGCAGTGGGGAATCATAGGACCTTAGCTTCAAAACCAGAAGAAATTTCAGAGGCCAACTAGGGCAACACCCTTCTTTTGCAGAGAAGAAAACTGAGGCAGAGATGATTTAAATGACTTTCTCAAGTTGGTGAAAAAACCACGGCGTGTTTATTTTTCCTCCAGAGTGTACTGTGCCTCTCTAGTGTGGCAGCTGTTTGATGGAGTGTTTAGCAGTAACTAAGGTCACCAGATTAGTGTTAACTTCATCCTACCTTACACTATCAAAGTCTTTCTCTGACATGACCCTGGTGTCCTACTGGAATAAAAGCAACCCGCTGGACTCACTGAAGAGAAGACCTGCCAATAACTGCTAGCGAGCATTTCTCTGTCACCTTAAGGTTCTCAAAGGGCTGGAAAAATGTCACCTCATTTGATCCTCTTGACAACCTGGGAGGTAAATGCTATTATTATCCTCACTTTACAGATGGAGAAACTAAGGCAAACAAGTTAGGCATCTTGCCCAAGGCCACGCAGCTAGTAAGTATCTGAGACCAGATTTGAACTCAGGTCTTCCTGACTCCAGGGGCTACCTGGCTAGATGCCTGGGTGAAAATGAAGAATGAGTTTCTCTCCCAACCATTGTGGTGAACAGTGTAGATCAATGAGTCAGCCTACCTCCTCACTCCTGTATTTCTTTCCATGCTCCCTGTTCCCAACCTCCCCACAACATTCAGCCACTCTCCTCCTCTCAGCCCACGTGTCCAGGCAGGTCTGAAGTCTCGGCATCATCTCTCTTTCCATGACATCTCTGGGGTACTTCCCCTCATCACCATTCTCATGGCTACCACGTTAGCTCCAGCCCCCGGTCATCTCAATTATGTTTCCTTCAAGGAAAAAAAGCTGAAGTCTCTCCAATGTTAATGATTGGCTAATAATATGAGAGAGAAATGATCATTTCTCTCACTCTAAATGCACAAAGTATCCCCGTCAGCTGGTGGTGCAGTGGACAGAGTGCTAGGCCTTGAGTCAGGAAGATCCAAGTTCAGATTCAAGCTGTACAATGCAATCTTCCATTTTCAGTAACAGAAGACCATGGTGTCAAACAGGTAGGGCCCAGGGCTGCCCACAACCCTTCTCAGAGTAGTCAGAACCTGATTAAAATGTAATTGGGAAATATTTAACAAAATAATTAAAATTCAATAGAACACAGATGATGTATAATTTTGAATTTAACACCACTGATCTAAGGTGTTTGAGATTGATTCCTAAGAGAGCTATGGAGACTATCGGTCATTCCCAGCCCATGAAGACAGAATTCTCAGAGGTGAGAGAGTGTGGCAGAGTGGAGAGAACATGTGCCCGTGTTCGAGTCACTCCTCTGACCTTTTCTACGTGGGTGACCCTTCTCCTTTCTGGACCTCAGTTTCCCCAGGTGTAAAATAAATGGGTTAGCTTAGCTGACCTCTAAAATCTCTTCCAGTTCAAGTGGTTATGAGGTCTCCATACTGAAGACAAACTATTCCCATTTCTTGGAATCAAAGCCTTCTTAGATCCCTAAACAATTAGGGGGACAAATGGTCTTTACCTAGGGATTGGGTTTCTGACTTTGTAAGAAGGAAAAAGAGAAAATTAAGAATATTCTTTCTTAATCCATGGGCCATTTTTGTTTCTAATACAATCTACCCTCACAGTTAGAGAGCAGCAAAATGAGGTATAAATATTTCCCCTTATTCACAAGGTAGGCCAGAATCCCGTCTGTCTAATTATGGTGTTTGGTAGAGACTAATTAGAAGGAAAGTCAAGATTACAAATGCAGGAGAAATGAGTTTTTTCTGTAGGAAAGCAGTAAAGCTTGATGGCTTTTCAACAATTTTATTCATCGAAGTAGAATACTCTTGTCACAACATTAATTTTCCATAATTTGCTTGCAAAAAGCTTGGGAACCAGGCCTTTTCCCTAAATTACTATTTTCCAACGTGCATCAAATCCATTGGCAGGAGTTTCTGAGAAGATGGCAGAGCATCAGGGCACAAAAGAGCCCTGTTTTCCAATATCTCCCATGAGACAGAGGTAGAAATGGCCATGTGAAAAACAAAGGGAAGGTACAGAAGCCTAGTAACCAAAGAGACTCGAAAGAGAGCCGCCTCTCCCACAAGGAATAAATGAATGACCCATGAATTGAGCTAGCTGACCAACACATCAACAGTGATGGATGATCATCAACCCCAGCACCGGAAATGAAGAGAGAGTGCTCATGGGATTCATCCAGGTCTGCTAGTATATGTTTAACCACCAGTTCTCCAGGTAGGGCTGGGGGAGAATCTAAGCATTTCAGTTTAATTTGTATTATTAGCATGTTCTCCACTACTTTCTTAAGCCTAGACAATCAACAAAACAATAAACCAAGCCCCAATTCTATGAATTGAATGCTTACATTGAAAATTTAACAATGGAGCAAATATTATCTACTTATACCAGAGTGGATCCTTTGAAAGAAAAATATAATACCTGTAATGTCACATCTGTAACACTAGGTGGCGCCATAGCACTTAGAGTGCTGTGCCTATAGTCAGGAAAACATCTTCCTGAGTTCAAATCCAGCCTCAGACATTTACTGGCTGTGTGACCTTGGGCAAGTCATTTCACCGTTTGCCTCAGTTTCCTCATCTGTAAAATGAGCTGGATAAGGAAATGGCAAATCACTCCAGCATCTCTGCCAAGAAAACCCCAAACGGGGTCATGAATAGTCAGACACAACTGAATGTACTCAGCATGATACCTTAAAGGGTTAATTATTGGAGGGAAGGAAGACAAATTACTATTACCAACATGAAGAAAATGATTGATATTTTGAATTAAAAATATGGACTGGATGAGAACTCAGATTGTCCTATTAAAAAGCAAAAGAAGCCACTGGCCAGCTCTCGATGAACAAAGGGGAGAGAGGAGATAAAGGTGGGCAGAGCATGGAGAGATAGCTCAAGTGTTATCAGAATTGCCCGAAATGGGGAGAAAATCAGTGTGGTCCCCATGGCTCAGGACACTACACAAGAACATCTCCCAGAAACGTTAAGCTCCAGATGACTAGACACTCATGGATGTCTAGAAGAGTAAGAAGCAGGTTCGAAACAGAATTCTGTGTCCACCTGTATCCAAATCTGCTTCAAATCTTAATTCTAAGGTATGTCATATTCACTTCCTCCAGATAAATTCAGCTCCTCAGCCTCCAGAGCTCCAGAGACAGTTTGAGAAGAAGCTAAAAAGAAAGCGTCATGTGTCCAGGAACAGATATTCTTATCCCAGGAGATGATTGAATACCCAAGACAAGACATAACAGAAGAAAACTACAACACGACACATCCAAGGTCAAGAGAAACCAAGTTTCCTGTCCCAAGATCTTCTGTCCATCTAAATCAGGCCTACTGTTTGATGACAAAAAAAAAAATAGATATATTGACTCTCTGCCTTTTTCTAAGAGTTTGAAGAGAGAGGAGATGAGCCTTCCAAAGGCCTCTAAATCAACCCAGAAGCAGAATTTCAGCTAGGTCCGCAGAGGCCCTGGGATAAAAAGTCAACTGTGAACTTTATGTCTGGCCAGGGATGGCTTTCAAGCTCGGAATGACTAAATGGAAATTCAGTGTAAAAGTTACCAAAGGGGAAGGGGGAAAACACTAGGTTAACTCAGTTTGCAACCTAGAGAAAAGAGGGGATCAAGCAGCAGGGGGTGAGCTGCTGAGAGGACAAGGAGAGTGAGGATGGAGAAGAGGGCGTTGGATTTGGCCATGCTTCTTAATGGGTGTTCAACAAAATCCATTGAATCTACCCCTGTCACCAAAGGATCCAGCTGGGTATGACCCAGCTCAACAAGTGCTGGCTGGAAATTCTCACCTTTTCCCTCTCGATCCCTGGGATTTAGTCACTGTGTGCTGAGATTCAAACTCAGGTCTTTCAGGTTCCAAGTCCAGCATTCAGTTCACTTTGAGAAATTTTAAATGATTTTTAGAAAGTTCTGTCTTTGCAGATATAGTGCTTTCAGGCATGAGGGGAAATGATCACTGGGTAGCATCTTCTTCCTTCCCTGGGGCTGCCAGGCCAATCATATCATAAAACCTTCGGGAGAAGATAAAGGTGACTTAGAGGCAGCTGGTGACTCAGTGCATAGAGCTCTGGGCCTGGAGGCAGAAAACCCAGAGTTCAAATTTGGCCTCAGACCCTTATTAGCTGCGGTGACCTTGGTCAGCTCTTTTAATCTTTGTCTGCCTCTATTTCAAGTCCAAAGAACTTGACTTCATTTCAGTTCCAATTCAGCAGACATTAATTAAGCATCTATGGTATGCCAAGCACTGCGCTAGCCACGGAGAGAGATTAAAGAGCTCTTGGACCTCCAGAACCAACCAAGCAGGAGAACAGCAAGAGATCCAGACTTGAAGAAGCATACGCAGACTTCCCCTTTCATTCAAGCGGTGAGTCTCTTTCAATATAATTAGTTTCCTTCGTAATGCTCTGCATTTTGTTTTATGTATTTCAAAATACAATTCAGAGAAAAAAATAGGTTTCACCAGACTGCCAAAGGGGTCCATGAAGGAAGAAAATAAGCATTTATTAAGTACCTACTATGAACTTTTTCACATGACAGGTGGTGAAGGCATCTTGCTACCTAGGTTTCCTTTTTTCCATCCTGCCTTATGAGGGTTTTGCCGACTACCCAGTAATGACTTCAAGTCACTGCCTCAGTGCGGGGATGGATGGTGTGAAATGGCCTATTTGCCAGCGCTGCAAGCAGGGTACTTGAATTGGCCGGGAGGGGAATGCTTTCAGGTGGCCAGTTACCCAGTCAGAAACCGAGAGCTTGCCAGGAGCTAAATGCAATCTCTACCTCCAATAGTTTCAAATGCTGCACATCAACTAAACAAATGAAGCCTGGGCACAGAAGAGCAAATCTCAAAATTCTGGGCAGAGCCCTGGGCAGATGTTCCAAGAGCCACGTGTGGCAGAAGTACAACAGGTACGGGCTTTCTCATCTCAAGCTATAACACAGAAAGGCAAAAGCAAAGCCGGGGCTAGGGGAGTTTTATCAAGACATGGGTGACAGGTGACAGGCATTCTATGCTCTGGCACTCCAGAACAGCCACACAGAGATGGCTGCACCCTCGATTTTACTGTGATCCCCCACAAGTATTCCACTTCCACGCTTGTGAATTCTGCAATTCTGATCGCTTGGCTGTTCTCATACCTGGAATCTTCTCCCTCCTCCACTCTGACTGTTGACCTCCCTGGTCTCTTTAGGACCCCACTAAAATCTCACCTCCAACAGGAAACCTTCCCCAGCCCCTCTCCATTCCAGGACCTGCCCTCTCTTACTCCCATATATGGCTTGCTTTGTATAAATTTGTTTACACGTTGTCTTCCCGTTAGACTATAAGGTCCTTGAGGGTGGTGACTGCCTTTTACCTTAGCACAGTGCCTGGAACTTAGTAGTTGCTTCATAAATGTTGACTGATTAATTGATCGATCATAACTTGTTACCATTCCATCTTTCCTTCTGCCTTAGGACCCCCAACACCCTTTGTGGGTCATGCTATGACCCTCCATCCTTCCACACCTCAGTTCTTTCCCAGGCCATCACCACCACACTGGCTACTGTCTCCTTCCTTCCAATGAAGCGGAGGGAGGTGAAGTGACTTTTTCATAGTCCAATAGCATCAGGATCTGAACCTCTTTGGGTTTAGGGATCTGCTGGGAAATGTTTGTCCACCAGATCTCCAGAAAAAAGAGACAATTTACATGAAACACCCTTCTAAGTTTATCTCCATTATTAACAATTTTTCTATCACTTTAAGTCAAAACCATCAAGAAAACAATGAAACAAGTCCTGGTTTGTAAGTTGTACTCACTGTTGAAGTTTTTATGTTTTATATTTTATATTCACACTGGAATTTTAAAGATCAGCTCAGCAGGAAGCTGCGGAGAGCTGGGTCCAGCACATTCCTGTGCATTACACGAAGTGACATGCAGATCTGCTCTTTACAGCCTCACAGCTGGGAGTCCAGAGCAGGATTCGAATCCAACTTCACCACATAAGCTGCCTAGCCATCCAGAAAAGAATCAGAGCTCGTTTTTACTTTTACTCTGAAAGCACGAAATGCAAACACAACACTTACCCAGCAGGTAACTGTGCTTTCAATACCCCTTCATGGAAAAAAGCCAGCCCTTCAGGTCCACTCCATTGCAAAGAGCCCATCAGACTGTGGCTATGCGACCTTCTCCTCTAACCCAGCAGCCTCTGCCAGAGAATGGTTTTTAGTACGAAGGACAGTATCTGCCTGAGACAACTCTCTCTTCCTCTGTCTCTGTCTCTCTCTATCTCTCTGTCTCTGTCTCTGTCTCTCTCGGTTTCTATCTCTGCCTCTCTCTCTCTCTGTCTCTCTGTCTCTGTCTCTGTCTGTCTCTGTCTGTCTGTCTGTCTGTCTCTCTCTCTCTCTCTCTCTCTCTCTCTCTCTCTCTCTCTCTCTCTTTCTGTCTTCCCCCCCTCCCCCGCCCCGCCTTGCCAGGAGGCTCCACTTTTCCATTTGTGACCGAGACTAGGAAGCCTCTGATAGAGTGGTGCCATTGGGTGACATTGCATTCTCCTCTCCTCTCTTATGAGGTTCCCAGGCAGTGTGGTTTAGTGGGGAAAGCACTGAACTAAGGGTCAGAAGGCTCAGGTACTAGCTACCTGTGAGACCTTGAGCAAGCTGTTTCACCTCCCTGTGCCTCAGTTTCCCCATCCATATGAGAATTACTTTTGATGACCTCTGAGGTCCCTTTCAGTTCTAAAGCTATGACCCTAAGAACCTGCCTTTCCAATCTTCTTACATCTCTCCATGTAGTCCATAATCCAGCTACACCAGCCTATCTGCTGCCCCTCACACACAACCTTCAATTTCCCATCTCTGCCTTTCTGCTGGCTACCCCTCTGGCCTGCAATGTTTGCCCACATCACCTCTCCCTCTTAGTTTCTCTGGCTTCCTCAAGCCTCACCACAAAATCCCACCTCCTGCAGGATGCCCTTCCCAAGCCCTCCTACTTCCAGGACTTTTTCCTCTGAGGTTATCCACATGCATGGGGATGTATATGGCTATGGATTCTGACAAGAAAATTTTTCTGTAATGACTTTGTGACCTCCATTCCCTCAAGGCAGCGCATCACATCACCAGCAGGAGCCTGCAGAATTTAGCTGACATCAGACTTTAGCTCCAGTGATGAACTGGTTAGTGCTAAGAGGATTTCTGTCTCAGCTTTACAACCAGGATTTACTTAAGATGAGCACGTCCAAGTGACAAAGTATAGCTTCAGTGCTAATGGCTAGTCTGTAAACTTCAGGTTTATCCACCATGTTTACTGACAAGTTTATTATTTTACCACACGTAGACCTTTCCCTTCGGCTATCTGTTCTTGTGTGTGCATATCTTTACCTCCCCTTCTAAGTTCTTCAAGATTCCATTGTACTATTTTGTAGTTAGAGGCCTCTCTCTTGTTGGCAGCTGCTATTATCACAGCTGCTGCTGTGGGGCAGATGTTTCAGCTGCGTCTGACTCTTCGCTACTCCATTTCAGCATTTTCTTGGTGGAGATACTGCTGTTTCCTTCTCTAGTTCATTTGATAGTTGAGGAAACCGAGGCAAACAGGGTGAAATGACTTGCCCAGGGTCACCCAGCTGGTAGGTGTCTGACAGTCTTGAACTGAGGAAAATGAGTCTTCCTGACTCCAGGCCCAGCATTCTATACACTATGGCGTCACCTAGCTGCCCAATAACCTCTATAAGGTTGCTTAAATGACTGTTGAGGACCATTGAGTTTAGTATACTATGGTTTTATATTCAGCGTATAATAAACTAGTTATTAAAATGTCTCCACATGTTGATAACTGTGATTGGCAGCAATACTTATCAATGAATCCTACAGTTTTTATGCCAACGTATATATATATGATGGAAAGTATATTTCTACATAAGAAAAATATTATACATATACATATACATATATACACCAGAACATAGGTGTATGTGTGTATATAATGCATGCTTATATTTTCTGTTGTTACATTAGTACATATAATACACCTGTATACAGTATGTACATATAATATGGTACTATAATACGTATAATATATTATACATACCTAATTATTTCCCTAGTTATTTGAGGGTAGGGTCTGTTTTTGCCTTTTTTTACATGGCCAACATTTAGCTGGATTGATTCACTGACTGACACCTTTGAGGTCCCTAGTTTCACTTACTCAGATGTGCCTGGATCTCCCAGTCACTGATCCTTGAAAGGTCCCAGAAGAATGACTATGCCACTTCTAATAGGGAGGAATCCCAACACAGCAGGGCCCTACCCAGAGCTGCCATCTTCAAAGATCCAAAACTCCTTGTACCAGCCCCCGCGTTCCGTCCGGGGCCCACTGCCTCGTTTTCTTTTCTGTAGTCTTTCTGCTCTCCTATTTCTTGCCCCTTTTCTTCTCAGCCATGCAGAGCATCAGCCTGGCCAGGCCTCACCAACCAAGCACAGGACCAGCCCAGGGACCTTACGGCCACCAGAAGCCCAGGTTATGTTCCCTGCTCCTTGGTAGCTCTAGGTGCAAATGCAAATACCACTCTCGGGCACTTTAAGTCCTTCACAACTGGCTCCAACCTACCTTTGCAAACTTCTTTGGTGCTGTGGCTAGTGTTACTATAATTATTAATTATTATTATTAATTTAGAAGGTGGACTGTCTTTGAAGAAATAAGAAAGAATCAGACCTACTTAAAGTGGCACGCTTCCTAGGAGACACCACTCAGAGGAAGGGAGAGGGATCCAAAGACAGAGGCAGGACAGGAAGACGCCTAACCAGAAGGGAAGCTCCCTCCACGGGCCTCTCTCCTCATTAGGATCAGAGTTTGAGAGCTGGAAGGGAACCTAGAATTTTTTTGTTATTCTTCTGCAGTCATGTCTGACTTTTCATGACCCTATTTCAGGATTTTCTCAGCAAAGATACTGGACTGATTTGCCATTTGACAGAAGAAGAAACTGAGGAAAAGAAGATGAAGTGACTTGCCCAGGGTCACCCACCTAATAAGTGTCTGAGGCCAGATTTGAACTCAAGAAGATGAGTCTTCCTGATTCCAGGCCTGGTGCTCTATGTACTATGGTACCACTTAGCTGCCCTCACCGCCTCGTTTTTCCACTGAGGAAACTAGGGGCTAGTCTCATTTGGCCCTTGGTGAGATGTAGCAGCACCAGGACCTCTCAGCACTGGAAGGAGGTGACAGCATCAGGACCATCCTGCCCCCAGAGACATTCTTCCCACTCCACCATACCCCAAATGGAGAGCTTCCTAATCCCCTTTGGAAAGAATGAAGTAGGAAGATGCTTAGGGGCTTTGCTACAAGAGCCAGTTTGTCTTTGCACTTATAATGAAAGCAGTAATTAAAGCCTGGAAGAATTTTTTCCCAAGTGTCCTTCATTAGCTCAGTGACCTTCCCTTTCCTGGTGGAAGAGCACCATTGGCCATAAAATCTCGGCAGGCAGCACATTCAGCAGCATCAGGCCAACTGCAGGCAACAGTGATGAACGTCTGCTGCAAAGAGCATCATGTGTGTCAGTCGCAAATATCATAATGCTCCAGGGGGCCTGGAAGGGCAGGGAGGCCTGTCCAAGGGAGATTCCTCTATCCCATGTGTCACGTTTCCCATCATGTGTCCATTCTACTGCTCTCCCTGCATCCCTGCCCAAGACGTTGCTTCATTAGAGGAGGAAGCAAATAAGCAGGATGAGACAGATGGGGGAACTGGACCTTGGAGAACCCTTCCGTTCCTGCAGTGACTGAGCACCAATGGGGTACAGAACCACAGGCAGTAATAGAGATGGAGAAAAGACTGTTTCCTGTTGGGCTTAAGACTGTAAAGCAGGGACTCCATAAACAAGGGATTTCGAGAGCAAATCAGAGAAGTCATGATTTAAAATACCTCTGGGTAAAGCACTTGTGCCTTGGCTTTCTCAAAATCATCCCTTCCCCAGCTACCCAAATGTCACACAAGTTTGTCTCTCTGGTTCCAAACATTCAAACTTATTTAATCTTTCTGAAACCCCACTTGGATCACATCACTCACCTTCCTATAAACCTTCAAGGGGGCCCCATCTTACGTTCAAAAGGAAGACGAAACTCGTTGGTTCAGCATTCAGGGTGACCCATGAAATCTCCCATGTGAATCCTCCTCTGCCTGACAACACTAGTCTACTCTATCCATTGAAATGGCTTCTCACCATCATAGTCCTGCACAGTGCAACTTCTATTAAGCAGTAGTCTATATACAGAGATGCTCAGGGTAATAAAAAGTTCAGATCAGACAGAGTCCCTGCCCTCAAGGATCATACAGTCTTATAAGGGGCTAAAACCTCTACAGAAATAATAATAATGCACAATATTGCATGATTGGAGGTGGCCAACAAAGTACTCAGGTAGTTAGGTGGTGCTCTAGGATGGTGTGCTCCCTAGTGTCAAGAAGACTCATCTCCCTGAGTTCAAATCCATCCTCAGACACTTACTAGTTATGTGACCCCGGGCAAGTCACTTCACCTTGTTTTCCTCAGTTTCCTCATCTATAAAATGAACTGGAGAAAGAAATGGCAAACCATTCCAGTATCTTTTCCAAGAAAAGCCCAAATGGAGTCATGAAGACTCAAACATGACTGAAACAAGTAAACAACGAAGTTCCAATCCTGATGGCATCGCACATTGTGGTACCACAAATAGAAGTCACCTCACTGAAATAGCTGTAGAATAAATGAGAGAATAAAGCATTTATTGAATACCTACCATGGTCAAGCAACTTGGCCAGGTCCCAAATGAGACTCTATGCTTTAGGATGGCAGGGACAACATCTTCTAGGCTCTTTGTTCCCCACAGTGTCCAGAACAGAGGTTGGCCTCAGGATCATAGACTTGGAAGGAGAAGGGACTTTATAAGTCATTTAGTACAACCCATTCATTTTATGGAGGAGTTAACAGGCTTTGAGAGGTGACTCATCTAGAGTCTCATAGTAAGCTGTAGGGGAGGGATTCAAACCCAGGCAAATCCAGTGCTTTTTGCAACACGGTAGGCTCTGGGTAAGTTTTATCACTAAGTTGGATACCATGTTGGCAGTCCCACCTTCTGGTTTTGGCCCCATGTAGAAGACCAGCTCCTGTGTCATTGCTCTGATCCCCAAGCAAGTACAGTCATATATCAGCTCCTCTGTTTAACTTGGGAAGGTCACAGGTCATCAGAAGGAGGAACAGTATGACACAGTGATTGGGGAAATCCCTGAGCTTAGGTGGGGAAATAACACATAATTCTCACTAGGAACAAGAGGAGCCAAAGCTAGAGTTGGGAGGGGAGGAGACATAAAGCAAAGACCAAGTCAGTTTGTGAACAATATAATTCACTGACTCCCAAGGGGCTAAAAAGGATTAGTGACTTGATTACAGGGCAGAATTCTCAAGTGAAGAAACCTCTTATCTACAACATTCCTTCCAAAGGTTGAAGACAGCTATCAGGGCACACACACATACACACACACACACACACACACACACACACACACACACACACACACACACACACACACACTTTTCCCCAGGCAAAATATCCACAATTCCTTCAACTACCCTCTCAAGGCATGGACTCAAGAGCCTTCCCTATCCTGACGGCCTTCATCTGGACTGCTTAATAAATTCTGTACTTCCTAAAATGTGGTGCCCAGAACTAAGCACAGTATGCCATGTATGGTCTGACCAGAGCAAAGTAGGACACTCACTTGGGTCCCTCTCAGTGCAGTCCAACATAACGTTAGCATGTTTTCTACTCACTGCCAGCTCTTGTTAAGTTTTCCTGCTTGTTGACTACCTCAGTAAGTGGGTTTGTAGTAACTGAACTGAGTGTCCACAATTATCTCAAAGGATGTTGTGAAATACCCAAAATATTTTCAAAGCACAATTCATTTTAGGCTTTTAAACTTTTCAGATGTAAGTCTACACCATATTCGCTCTTTAAGAGAATGCCTTTTGGAAGACTAGGAGTAAGGGCTAGAACAAACTGAGATGAACAATAGGCTGTCACTCAACTCCAAACATTTTGTAAATCACTGGTCTAGACTGTCAGTCAATAAGACAAAAGAAAATCTTCCTTGTCTAGTGAGCACCAGACCTTTCTTTTGTTAGCATCCTTTGCTTTGGTCTTACCTGCATTTCCAAATATACCTCTCCCCACAAGCCACCCTTCGTAACAGAATAAAAACTGAAAGTAATTCAGCAACCAAATCTAATAGTTCGTGTGACATGCCATCCCCAGAGGTTTTCCCCACCCCAAACCTGACCTCTGCAAGGGTGGGAGGTAGGTAGATTTTCTCATCTCTCCTTTAGGGTCAAACTTCATCACAAGAAGGGATAGGGAATGGGCCTGCAATGTCACTGACATATAGAACACCCAATGAGGAAGTCCCCTCTACCAAGTAGGGAGGCAGCGTCTAGTCTTCAAGCTTACCCAAACCACTAAGATGTGACTTTCCCAAGGTCATACAGCCAGTGCATTTCAGAGGTGAAATTTGAGCCTATATCTTCGTTCCAAGCTAAATATCCATTATGGCATGCTGCCTTTCTTTCCTACTGGTCATCGTAAGCACACAGAATTCAGTTTTGCTTGTATTTGCTTCTTTCATCTATATTAGTATAGTCCTCTATTTTGTCTTCCTGGTTCTGAGTGTTTTTCTCTCTGTCACATCACATAAGTCTTCCCATGTTTCTCTGTATCCATCATTTCTTATGACATAATAATATCCCATTGTATTCATGCATCCCAACTTGCTTGGTCATTTCTCAATTGGTGGACATATACTTTTTAACAGGTCTTTGATACCACCAAAAAAAGCCACTATTAGTATTTTAGGGCAGCTAGGTGAGGTAGTGAATAGAGAGATGAGCCTGAAGTCAGGAGTTCAAATCTAGTCTCAGACACTTACTAGCTGTGTGACCCTGGGCATGTCATTTAACCTTGTTTGCCTCAATTTCCTCATCTGTAAAATAAGCTGGAGAAGGAAACAGTAAACCACTCCAGTATCTTCACCAAGAAAACTCCAAAATGGGGTCGCAAAAAATTGAACATGGCTGAATGACCGAAACAACACCTATGAATACATCGGTGTAACAAGCAGGAGGCATTTCTTTTCTTCTGTGACTGGCAGCAGGGAGGGAGAAAGGAAGAAGGTTGGCTGATTTTTTGAGAAATGGAATGTAGCTCTAAGGCTGGAACTCCCACTGAGGATCTGTCTCTATCCAAGATGAGTCATACCTCAATCTAAGGGATTCACCCCAAATGGCCCTTCTTCTTTCTGGCCTTTCTCTCACGGTCTGGCTCACTTCCCCCTCAAGCTATCTTCACACTATTTTGTTATGGTTTCCTCAGAGGAAGGGTAGCTCTTACAACTCATCATCTGAAGGGTCTAGGAGGGATAACCCTGGTAGGTTATTTGAGCCTCAATCATTGTATTTCTCATTAATGAAACAAATTACCTTAACTAAAACATCTACTGAAAATGCAAAGCAAAGGCATAAGCTATACACAACATTCTGTCCATATACTTGGAACATACTCTTCTACCAATGGGAAATATGGACACTTCCATCAACTCAAAGGCTGGTAAGGAAATACACATGGCCAGGGCAATTGAAAACTGTAACTGTAAACTCAGGTATTTTCTTCCTACTTTTCTTCTAGTATCTAATCCCTGCTCTCTAGTTATTTCCTTGTTGAACACCTGGCCAACCTATAGCCACTTCTGCCTTGTCATCCCCACAGTCCTGATTCATGACTGACTCATGGATGAATGAATATTCCAGAAAATCCATAGCCATGCTTTATACTTGACTTGATCCTCTCCCGATATCTCCCTACAAACCACCTTTCTTCCACATATGAATCCTTTCACAGCACCAAAACCCATAAAAAACAGGTTCTGGGACTATGAAACATGACCACATCAATTCTGCCACTTTTCTTGGATGGGGTGCGTGAATCTACTCTCCTATTATCCCATTCATCATTCCCCTAACTTTCTGGACCAAAATGCACCTCCTTGGTCACTACTCCCCTCTGTGTACTCTCTCTCCCATTAGAATGTAAGGGATAAGAGAGATTCTCTCTTTGTTTTGCAACCCCAGCAGTTAACACAGTGCTTGACACATAGTAAGTATTCAACCAATAGCTTTTCATTCACTCACTTATTTATTTATCCATTCATTCATTCTGACTCAGGAGCTTCCTTGATGGGCTTGACTTGCCTTGAATAGATGCTTTCACTGCTGAGGTAAACTGAGCATAACATCTCAGGTGGAAGGAGATGATATCCACTGAGCTGATTTTCTGATTCTTAGACATTCTTCTGCTTATTTGTGCTTGCTTCTTGAATGAAACTGTAGTATCCATCACGCCTACCTTTAGACTTAGCTGATACTTTCAGCTAAATTAATGCTATGCTGTTTTAGGAAAGGACAATGGCTTTTCCCCTTGGCTCCCTTGGTATTGTCTTCCTCACAGAAGCATATAGCAGTAAAAAAAGACCTTCAGCCCTTCTTTAGTCAGTCCAGTTGGTCAAGACAGAAGTGTCAATTCACATACATGCACAGGGTAGTGGAATTTCTTTGACATAGCTCTGAAATTTATTTTTACCTCTCTAGCTTCCCGATTCCTCTTTGAAAGATAACCTCACTGGCAAATTTCTGTCTCCTCTCACTAAGCTATAAGCAAGTAAAAGAAAGTACAATTGTTCCATCATAAAAGAGTTCTGTTTGTAGGTGTTCCTATTTCCTCAGTTACTAACCTCAATTTACTGTGATTTTTTCATATGCAAATGACTCTTTGATGAACCACAGTAAAGTAGACTTGTCCTATTTTCAGCCCAAAATTCCATTCTATAATATGCAAATGAGCAACTGCTGTCTCAGAATACTAAAGCAGACAACTCAGCAACTGCCTGCCCAGAATAACAAGACAGACTTAAGTCACAGAAGAGTGAACTCTCAAGGAACATCCTTCCCTTACAATCAAAGAGGCTGGAAATATTTAAGGGATTTTCTGAAAGTGCATGTTTGATCATGTCACTCCCCTACTCCAGAAACTCTAGCGACTCTCTATTAATTCTAGGATTAGGGCTTTGCAATCTGACCCCCAAAGTCTCTTCCTATGTATATGGCAAAGTAAGAACTGTACCCCCATCCTTCCCACACAACCCAAGGTCCAGGTCTCAAGAGAGAGAGAGAGGAAGAGAAAGAGAGAGAGAGAGAGGAAGAGAAAGAGAGAGAGAGAGAGAGAGAGAGAGATGGAAGGTAGGGGGAAAGGGAAGGGAAGGAAGGGAAAGAAGGAAGGAAGGAAGGAAGGAAGGAAGGAAGGAAGGAAGGAAGGAAGGAAGGAAGGAAGGAAGGAAGGAAGGAAGGAAGGAAGGAAGGAAGGAGCCAGGTCTGTTATACTAAGACAAAAAAGAAACAGAACCTGCTCTCAAGGAACTTTCATTCTACTGAAGAAAAACAGTGAGTGTACAGATAAGCAAATGGAAAATGGAAACCAAATAAATTCACAACCACCCCTGAGAGCAAAAAGACCTAACAATTTGGGGACTAAGGGTGACCTTGTCTAGAAGGCAGCACTTCACTGTTCCTGGATAGAGCTAGGGATTCAAAGAGGCAGGAGTAAGGAAGTAGCCACTGTAAACAAAATAGGCATATGGAGGCAGGAGACAGAACACCTCTCTGGGAATGTCTATGACTGAGCATCTTTACTTCTGTGAGTACAAACAGCAGGCATGACATTGGGCTTGAGTCAATGCAATCACATCTTCCCTTGAGTTGAATCCCAAGAACAGCCAGTTACTGGAAGGAGCAACAGATGGCATCCCACTCTTCAAACCTGAGCCCCTGCCTCCACTGCCGACCCACTGCCCCAAACCCCAGGGCTGGGTCTTTGCCCACTTCTGTTCACTGCCCATCACCCCACACTATGGGTGCTGCCTTTGGTTCCAACCGCAACCACCCTCTCAAGTCCCATTTGTAAGCCTACCAAGTGGCCATACCCTTCCTCAACACAGGCAGGTCAGTTAAATTCAGAATGACTAGTGTTTATAGAATTTCCTGGGACTTTAAGGAGCTATATAAACTTTCAGGGAGGTGAGACAGTTACAAAATAGTGCATACCAGTCACAAGATGGCACAAAGTGGAGCACAAGAAATATAGAGGTGTGGTGAAGACATCAGGAACTGAGAGCAGGCAACAAAGTGGGAAATTGCATCGAGTCCAGCCAGTGTGTATTTAGTTCTCTGAGTCCAGAGATCTCTCTCTACTGGTGCTGGAAAACTTCCAACCTTCAGATAAATGGAGCTCACAGGCTGCTGGGTAAATACAGGCAGGAAAATGATGGCCCCTGAGCTGAGGGGCAGAAGCACTCAATGGCATGGTGCTTCCTTCACATGGTCCAGCTTGGCTAGACAGCAGAGACAAGGAATAGAGTGTTGGAAGCCATGAGGATGGTGGTCATAAGTGCCAATGATGAGGGCAGTCAATGGACTGGGGAAGATCCTCTCTAATGGAAAAAGCATTGGGGTGAGGAGGTTGCAGTCTGGACCAGGATCCAAGTAAGTAGAAACCAAAGTCCAAGTTGGACTGCAATTGGCTCAGGAAGAGAGACCCAGGGTGAATTGGTGACCTCATCACAGACTGTCTCAATCTGCCTCCTCTTCAGCCCTGGGGAGAGGGTGTTTATCAATATTGGTTGGTTCTAATAAGGGCCCAACATCCTCAAAGGGTTTTTGACCTATACAACTGGGACTAGGAGGAGAGAAGGCTTGAAAAGTAGGATATTACCAGATTATAGGGAAGGGGCCTTGAATGCCAAACTAAGGAGTTTAGACTTTATGGAAAAGGCAAGAGAAAATCACTAAAGATCCTTGATCCAATGATTGACCTGACTGGAATTATTATTCAGAAGGATTCATAGAACCAAAGTTGCAAGGATTCTCCGGGACCATCTAGTCTAGCCTAATCAAGAACCACTCTCCATAGTCTACCTGTGAAGTGAACACCAGTCATTGTTCAGTTCTGTCTGACTCTTCTTGACCTCATCTGGGGTTTTCTTGGCAGAGATACTGGAATGGTTTGCCATTTCCTTTTCCAGGTCATTTTACAGATGAGGAAATTGAGGTAAATAGGGTTAAATGACTTGCCCAGGGTCAGACAGAGAGTGTCTGAGGCCAGATTTGAACTCATGTCTACTTAACTCCAGGCCCACTCCTGCCAAAGTGATCATCTAGCACTAGCTTTTGCTTCTAAAGACTTCTACTTAGGGGAAACTCACTACCCCCCCCCCAAAGCAGCCTGCCCCCCTTTTGAAGAGCTCTGGGACTCTCCAGTCACAAGCGCCTTTGATACACTTAGGGTGGGTCAAGAAGAGGGTCAAGTGCCTTTGATACCCTTAGGGTGATAAGAAATTGGAGGCACTTCTCAGTCTGGACAGAAATCTTCCTGGGAAACAAGCAAGTCACCTCCCCTCCCTCCCAAAAGGAAACATTTGGAACAAATGCCCAGAGCCATGTCTGGTGACTAGGCTGCATTAATTCAGTCTAGAAACAGCTCTTGGGCTGAGCTAGAGAATCTGCTTCTCCAAGGATTAAGATACAAAAATGGGCACATCTGGGAAGGCTAGCAATTCCTTGGAGCCTCTAAAGAAATGGCTGGGAGCTAAATAGGTTAATAAGGTATTCAGAAGAAACTCTGAGAGCCCAAATCCCTACAAGTCTGCTTTTCTAATCTGAATATTAAGGATACTTTCAGGTAACCAAAGAAACATAGGCAAGGGTGTTTGTTTATTTGTTTTCAGCCTAGAGAAACGTAAGAACTCAGCTTCAGGAGGGACTTGCATGAAAACCTTTCCTCGGCAGGCACCAGCAGAGTGACCTTATCCAAGTCATTTCTCCTCTGAGTCAGTTTCCCTATCTGGAAAGTGGGGATAATAAGACCTGGGTACATCCCTCAATGATGATTAAGGGGCCTTTTGTGACCCTTCAAGTACTACAGAAATGCCAGCTGGGAGTATTCTTCACATATGGGTGAAATCACACTGAGATTAGGAATTCTAATTCTTATCCAATTTAGAATCTGAAAGCAATAACTCAGATGGATTGATAATATGATGCATCTAGTCAAAGGAAGAGATCAAAGGGGCAGTCCTCTCGATGAAGGTCATTACTGAAAATTACGTGAAAACAATTGTAAAGGTGGTTGGCGGAAGGAAGGATCTCCAAATAACGAGTGGGAAGCAACAGGGTCACCAGAAGCCCCCCACCCCCCCACCCCCAGTCCAGGATATGAGAGAACCTTAGCACCTAAAGCGCATGTTTATAGCACAGAGAAAGTTTCAGCCCAAGCTCAGTCCTCTATTTTTTTCTGATAAAGTCAAAGCTGCATTTCCCCAAAGCTTCCATCTCTGCACATCATCCTCTCCTCCAAGAAATAGAGAAAATCAGCCCCTTCCTCCCAGCATCTCTTTCGTGAACCAGTGACACCTGCAGTGAGGGAGTGAGTTTGCTCTGATTTAAACCCAGACTGACATGGGACAAACCTCCCTGTCACTTCCAGTTTCCTGCAACAAGAGATTCCCTAGTAACCCGTGACTCTGAGCTCCTGAACACCAAGTCCAGCCTTTGGGGGCCTCCGTGATCACACAATTGGTTTCAATTTGCACTGAGCAAGGGCCTCCCTAGGAGTATCAGTATCTGGCTCATCCCTTCCCTCCATCCTCACTCAGTTTCCCTTGAGAACATGGAAATTTGACTCAGGTATCTTTAAAAGCCCTCAGGCAGTATGCAAGCACTCTGGCTAACAAAACATTCAACTAATACAGGCTTTATTTGCAAATTGTCAAGACAACTCGAGGCTTAGTGCAAAACCTATAGATTCCTCCTGCCCTAGGGGGGGAGAGGGGGGAGAATTTTCTCTAGAAAAAGGAACTTGCTAGGGAGCCAAGGACAGGTGGCTTCAGGCGGACAGGCCCCCAAGCAGTTAGGCAGTGTGGTGAGGTCTGGAGTCTGAGTTAAAAACCTGCTTTAAATACAAGCTGTGTGACTCTGAGCATATGACTTAACCTCCATTGGCCTCAGTTTCCTTATCTGTCAAAAGGGGCTAATAATGTCATCTATCTCCCAGGCTTGTTGTGAGGATATATGTATACATACATATATGCCTATATACATTACATGTATAATATATGGCACAATACACTGTATGTATAATATAGTATTTACAAATCTTAATGCACTATATGAGTTCTAGCTATTAGAATAGTGGCTAGGACTACTACCTTGGATTCAGCCTCACCAAGGGCAAGGGCCTGTTTGAAGCACCATGTTGACTTTCCATGCTAGGTTAATCCTCTACCCCTTTCACATTTCTATCTTTCAGTGACTCTTTCTTCCCCGTCCATGTCTTCATGTAGTGAGGTCTCCTGTTGCACCTTCCTGTTGGCCTGTGTCTCCCTGAAGGTCTCTCTATCTCTCCAGCGTCAGATGCCCCTCTCTAAGGAGATGTACCCACACACATCCAAGGGCTGCTCCCTGAGTTATCAAGTCTACATCTGTGTGTATCCTTTCTCCAACCTCTCTTTTAAATTTAATTTAAACCTAATTAGTTCAGGCCAAGAGGGGGCCAAGAATTCCGGTCAGCGTTAGGACAAAGTTCTTCCACTAAGGAACCAGGGATTTGAGGATTTGCTAGTGGGGTTCCCCTTGAGCCATGAACAGAGATACCTGTTTAGAGCTGCAAGTGCTGCAAATCTAAAAAGCAAATATATAAGGACTATCCAGTCTTAGTGGTGGCCTCCATGCTGCCTCTTCTGTTAAGCCCTTCTAATCACTTTCCTCTGAATTTCTACAGGACCCGTAAGAATAAGTTTGTTCCCCCAGAAGGGCAGGGATGACGTCGTGGAAAGAGCTCTTGATTGCAAGAGTGAAGACAGGTTTGAAACCTAAATCCTCCGTGGTACCTTGGACAGGTCCCTGAACCTATACCGTTGTTTCCTTACCTAGGAAACAGGGATACCATCCCATTATAAACCTCACAGGTCTATGATGAGGAAAGGGTTTTGGAAACCTTCCAATGCTCCGTAAAAACAAGCGCTCTTATACAGTGCTTGGGAAAGGCTGCCTCATACATGGTCATTGAAATCAGTGCCATGTGACTCTAATGAGCTCATGAGCTCTCACAGCCCAAGGATTCCATCTTACACAGCCTGGCATCCTCCATGGTATTATGGGGCCACCCTGCCTGGAAGGCCTTGTATGACTTGTTCCTTCTGCTTTTCCCATAACAAGCATCCACTTGGAAGTGGTGTTAGTCTTCCAGAGATAGGCTCTGGACAGGAAATGGCCCTGGAGCAAAGATGAGGCACCTGAAGTGGGACTCAATTCTCATCTCCCTCAGTTCCCTCGCAAAAGCTGATTCCAAATAGAGCAATTCTGTGATTGGATTGTCTGCATGAAGCCTGGGCAAGATGGGAGGGAAATCACCGTACAGCCCTGGGCCAGCAGCATCCCAACAGCCACCACCTGGTCCCCAAACCCCAGCAATGCAACTGAAGTCTGTCAGACTGTCTTTAATCTCCATGTGCCAAAAGGTTCCCTCTGAGTCATTCCGGGAACACAGCCATCTCAGCTCAAGGACAGTCAGTGTTCATGAAATTCCCTCCCTGAGGAGGAGAAATGGGTAATTAGCCTGGAAAGGGAGACTGAAGCCAGACCATGGAAGACTTTAAATGCCAAGCAAAGGCACAGAGATTTTATTCCAGTGGCAACAAAGAACCGCTGAAGCTTGGGGAGAAGGGTGTATGTGCAGGACACTGGAAGAAGGGCTAAGATAACTGCCCTGGCCCTGGTGAGGAGGCTGGATCAGAGGAGAGGGAGATTTGAGGCAGGGAGGCCAACAGGAAAGGTAATGGAATCATTCAGGGGAGGAGTAGTAAGGGCCAGAAGGAGGCTGCCTGTGGTGTAAGCTAATAGAAAGGGAAAAGTGAAGGGAAAAGCCCCGAGGATGGATTGAAGTGGACACAGAGAGGAGGAAGAAAGACCCCTTAGAGTGAGTGAAAATAAGGGCTGCACTAACTGTGGTGGCAGAGTCCCCTGGCCAGGGACCATGTGCTGCCTGCTTAATGAATGCTTGTTGACTGACTGAGCAGGAGATACCAGGAGGTCATTTCATTGAGAACAGCTTGATCGTTCAACCCGTCCCAAACCTTTGGCTTCCCACAGCACAGGAAGGAGTAAGCCGTATCATACATGATCTGGATGACACAGGTGAATGGGCAGCCTAAACTCAGGATACTTTGTCACTCCTCCCCACCACCCCCCCCCAAAAAAGACACCAGTTTCTAAGGTATTTTCATGGTATACAGGACATGGTACTGGATTTCAGTGCTGGACTTGTGACCAGGGAGACCTGAGTTCAAATCCTGCCTCAGATCTTACTGTGTGACCCCAAGCAAGTCACTTAATCTCTTGGAGACTCAATTTCCTCACCTCTATTAAAAATAGCCAAAAGCTAAACATTTATACGGCGATTTAAGGTTCCAAAAGCTGCGCACAAGCTCACACTCACACACATATATACACGCATACACACACACATATATACACACTCATACACTCACACACACATAGACTCACACATATATACACACACATTACACACACACATACTCACAGACACACACACACTCACACACATGCACGCACTCACACACATATACACACACTGTCACACACGTATATAAACACTCACACATACATGTATACACACTCACACACACTCACACTCACACACACACTCACATACTCACAGACACACTTACACTCACACACATGCACGCACTCACACACACATGTATACTCACATGCATACACACACTCGCGCTCACACACACTCACACTCACACACACACTCACATACTCACACGCATGCATGCACTCACACACATATACACGCACTGTCACACACACGTATATATACACACTCACACACATGTATACACACACTCACACAACACACACACATACAGACACACTCACGCTCACACACACACAACTTCATTTAATCCTCACTTTGGGAGGTGGGATATTATCATTCCCATTTCACAGGTGAGAAAACTGAAGCTGCCACAGTTAGGTGACTTATCCAGGGTTGCTGTTTTCCAGTCATTTTTAGTTATGCCCAGTTCTTCATAACCTCTTGGGCGGGGGGGAGCTTCTTGGACTGATTTGCCTTCTCCAGCTCATTTCACAGATAAGGAAACTGAGGCAAACAGGGTGAAGTGACTTGCCCAGGGTCACCCAGGTAGTAAATGTCTGAGTTGGGGCTTGAACTTGGGTCTTCCTGACTCCAAGTCCGAAACTTTCCTACTCTAACTCGCAGGGTTGGTGTTGAGGATCAGCTGAGAGAAGATACACACACACGCGTGCAACGATCTGCAGACCTCCAAGTGCTATTCACCTATTATTTATCATTGTTAACATTACTACTATTTTCTGAAGGAGGGAGGCTGTCCAGGGGTCTGCTCACACCACTTCTAGAAGGTCACATAACTATATGCTCTGTAAATATTAGCTATTCTTGGTATTATTAGCCACGGGAGGCCTTGTGGTAAAATCCCTTCTCCTCTGGGCCTCAGCTTCCCCTGCTGTAAGAGAGGGGCTTGCATGAAATGGTGTACAAGGGCCCTCCCCTCCAGCTCGAATCCTCTAACCCTCTGGGGCAGACCCAGGATCTGCTTGCAGATTCAAGCCCTTTTTCCTACAGCACTGCATCCTTGGTACATCCGTTCTCCTTCAAGCCCACATTATGGCAACTGCATTCCTATTGATCTAAGCATGTTGATTTTACTATCAAAATCAAAGACAGTGAATATAAATCCCCCCCATGAAAAGGTCAATATGGCTGAGAAGGCTGACCAAAGAAAGCAGCGCTCCCCTTCCGCTGTCTCCCCTCTGCCTCTCGATGATGGCTGTGGAAGGAGCAAACACATAAATCTGGTGATAACTGAAAGGACTCTGGAGGAAGCGGCTGCAGAAGCCTCTGTACTTTCTCCCATTCAAATGCCCAGTCACAGCTTTGTATGAATGGGCCTTTGAGGCATACTAACACTAAGCCAAAAGACAGAAAACTGAATAAGAAATTTGAAATGGATCAGAATCCCAGAGTTGGACGGGACCCCAGAGGACTCGAAATTCAACCCGGGCCTAGAAAACAAAAGCACCCCCTCTACAACACTTCTTACAAACAGTCATCTGGGACAGGGAGCTCGCTACTCACACCACCATCCAGGTCAATATATATGCATCACTTCATGGGTATTTATGTTCGATGTGCATGAAACCTGGGACCCAGATGGACTCTCAGGTCATCTTGTCAAGAATCACTGGAATAAGAATCATGACACACGTGTGAGGTTTCTGTTAGCCTGTGCAATTTGCCAAAGGCAGTCTAGCCCAGTTTCTTCTTCCTGTTCACTTATGGACCCAACTCACTGTCCATTTGTGGAGTCGATCCTATAAGGCTCGTGGGCCAGTCCCATCAACTTCCCCATCCAACAGCATGTCAGAATGTATAGAATAGCTATTCTGCATCCATTTGGTTTTTTGTCTATACATTGTTAGGTCAAACTCTTTTGAATAGTTACGAATTTCAATTAAGGGAACTCTACCATATTTGGAGACTATGTCATCTGAACATCATTTGGAGACACAGTGTCATCTACAAATGGGAGCATCTGGGGGAAATCCTCATGTATTGGAATCCCTCTTCCATTGGGACTGTTCAGTGGCTACCCTCTATAATAAGGCAAAACCATCTATCCTCATGACTCATGGAGCACCACAGTGCTCAGGATTTCAGATGACCCAAAGAGTAGTAGGGGCATGTGACAGATATAAATAGGCAGCAATATGTTCCCAATGCTGAAATGTGCCCATGAAATAGAACACAGATGCCGTCAAAGTGATATGAAACTGCAAAAAGAGGTGGAGCAGTCTTGGGGAAAAAGCAAGCACTAACAGAAAGTCAGCCAGTATCCCCACAATGTAGGAAAGACCCCCTTCATTTTGAGTGGATCTATCACAGAGGATAGATGGGATGACATGAACATGAGAAGGCACAGGTGAAAAGATAAGCAGGGGAAACTAAATCTTGATGAGTAGAAGTCAGGAAAAAATATTAAACTTGGGTACCTACTTGTCTGTCATACACCAGATGCCTTTTCCCACCTCCATGCCTTTGCATAGGCTGTCCCTCATGCCTGGAATGCCCTCCCTATTCAGTTCCACTTCTTGGAATCCCAAGATTCTCTTGAAGTACAGCCTCAGTGCTACCTCCTTTCCTGGGTCTTTCTTAATATTCCCCAATCCAAAGATATCAGTGGTTTTACTCTGATGGAATTGTTTGGATTAGGTACATATTTGGTCAACATGCATTTATTAAGCATTGACAAGGTGTCAGGTACAATCTCAAGCACTGGAGACACACAGAGATACAAAGAGAGACAGAGAGAGGGAGAGAGAGAAAGGGAAGAAAAGAGGAAAAGACAGAGAGAAAGAGAGAGAGAGAAACAGACTCAGTCCCCAACTCCAAGGAGTTCCCAGTTTAATGTGAGTAACTGGGTCTATTCAAGATACATATAGTGTAAAAGGGAGGCGATCCTCAGAGGGAGGCCCCTTGGGGAAGAGTGTAACAAGGACAGGCCTCCTCCTGGAGGTGTGGTTGGAGCTGAATCTTGAAAGAAACCAAAGAAACAGGGAGATTAGGAGGGAGCAACTTCTCTGGGGACCAGGACTAACAAGCACAAAAACAGAGATGGACGTCGATGGGATGGGAGGGACAGTGATTAGGCCAATGAATCAGGATCATAGTGTATGAGGAGGGGACTCAGGTGGAAGGAGACCAGAAAGGTGGACAGGGATTAGATCAAGAAAAGCATTAATGCCAAGAAGAGTTTAGGTTTTATCCGGGGGGGCATCAAGGGCCACTGGAGTTTCTGAGCAGAGGAGTGACGGGACATGTATTTTGGTGGCTGAGATAATGGTCCATCCAGCCGCGATGCTTCTTTTTAGTGTGATCTTAGTGGGAACAATCCTATGTACAAACTATGCTGCGCACTGTCCTGAGATGAAGGGGTAGAAGGCAGAGTGTGCTTCTGAGGGGCTGGAGGAAACATCTGTAAAACCACCCAGAGAGGTTTTGTAGCTAGCCTAGCCTTTGCCCTGTATGGTGACATTTATCATTCTGTTCTTGCCTTATCTGTTAAGTAAATACCTTTTAAAAATCTAATTGATGTTAATTGGTTAATGGAACTGTGGCTCCAATCACTGCAAGCTAACATTGAGGGGACTACACTAGAATAAAGATTCAAGCTGACAGCATTAGAGAATAAAGACACCCCCCTGCCCCAGCTCCATCCCTCAGAGGTACTCCTAGAACCCCAAGGGGAAGACCTAGGAGAGTGAACCAAGGGTGTACTTGCTACCACTTTTATCTCCAGAACCTAGCATAGTGCTTGGCATAACAATAATTAATGTTATTACTATTACCATCACTACTACTACTACTACTACTGCTACTACTACTACTACTAGTACAACTCATTGTTTTCCCTCAAAATCCCTCCCCTCTTCCTAACTCCCTCTTATGTCAAGAGCACCACCATGTTCCTAGTCACTCAGGCTCAAATTTGATGTGAGCCTTGACTCTTTTCTGCACTCACCCTAAACATTTATTCTGTCAAATCTTGTCATCCCTATCTTTGTGATAACTCTTGTACACGTCCCCTTCTCTCCACCCTCAATAAGTCCTTCCTCATCTCACATCTGGACTATTGTTAGGTGCAGCCTGTTGGTCTCCCAAAGTCAAGTTTCTGTCCATCCTCCACTCATCTGTCAAAGTGATTTTCCTAAGGCCTGACCATGTTGCTCCCCTATTCAATAAACCTCATTGCTCCCTATTGCCTTGAGAATCAAATATAAAGCCCCCTGACTTTTAAAGTCCTTCACAACCTACCTTTTCAGTCTTCTAAACTTTGCTTCCCTCCACATATTCTGCAATCCAGTGGCACTGGCCTTCTTATTTTGTCATTTGTCCTTCAATCTGGAAGATGATGAATGACCTTAGGAAAGTGATGTCACACCACATAAGTGACCTGGATTTAAGTGAGGCAGGGTTGTGTAAAGTTACCAGCCTCACTCTCTTCTCCTGAGCCATCTGAGTCCATTGACAAAATAGAGATCAGGACAATTGGTGATGGTCCCAGATGGAGTGAGACCTTGGCCTTTAAGCTAAGGTCTTTACTAGATCTCAGTTTGTCTGAGGCAATGCCCATTCAGGCTTTCTTACTCCCCTTTGAATGCAAAATTCCATTCTCCCAATTCCATGCCTTTTGTTGGCTGTACTCCAGACCAGTAATGTGGTCCATGCTCACCTTCTGCTCCCCCGTCTTCCTTCAAGACTCAGCTTAAATCCCACCTTTTATAAAAGACCTCTCTCAGCTCTCACACACACACAGCTAGTCGGTTCCCTCTGAGATTCCCTCCAATTTCACTTGTACATATCTTATGGTGTCAGCTGCTTAACGGCAGAAATCACAGGAATTTCCTCCTTTCCTTGTATCCCCTCACTTAAAGTAATTTCTGGCATATAGTAGGTGGTTAATAAATGCTTATTGATAAGTCTGACTAAAATTTGGAGTGTAGGGATGCAGGTAATAAGAAATGAGCCCAGAAACTTGACTGGTCTAACCAGCTATTTATATCAGGGAGGGCATTTGTTCGATAGGATGTGGAATTGGCAGGGCGGGGATTGGGATGGGGAATAAGATTCATTCTGGAGTCTACGTGCAAACCAGAGCCAGACTGAGTTGGTCAATGTCCACTGCAGTGGTCTCTAATGAATATGCCATCCTTTACCTCTACTCAAGAGGTGAGGGACCCTGCTTCCTCAGTCTTCTGAAGTCCTGAATAGGCAGCGCTTGAAAGCCTTCGGAATTCTAAGCAAAATTGTTTCCTTTTACCTGATCTGCTCTGCTCACTTCACTCTGCACTGATTCAGATGGATATCCCCAGATCTCACAGCAGTTACCACATTCATGATTTCTTAAGGCACAATAATATCCCATTGTTCATAGCCTATCATTGGTCCAGCCATTCACCAATGGATGGGTCCCCAGTCTGTTATTCCCTAGGATCTTTCAGAGATGACTGAGCTGTCTCAGCAGTCAGTTCTTCCAGTCCTCAGGTATGTAGTTCAGATTTAATGCCTTAAACACAAGGGAAACAAGGAATTGTCTTATCTCTTTACTTCTCCTGGGTGTTAGCTCCCTGTTAGTCATTTTTGTTGCGCCCTTTCCAGTCTAAGGATCTCTCTCTTCAAAGACAAGCAGACTTGGTGGAGTGTGAGTTGATCCAAATATCTGGATATCAGTTGGGAATTATGAATGAAATGGTTCATATCCTTTGACTCAGCAATCTCACTACCAGACATAAACCCCCAGGAAGTTAAGGACAGAAACAAAGGTCCAATATACTCAATAAACCCATGTTTATATTATAGGTGCTCCCTTTTTGGTAACAAAAAACAAGAAACATAGTGAGTGTACATTAATTGGGGAACAGCTGAAAAAACCCCAGCACAGAATAGCTACCTCCCATGTACATAGCACAGTTAAATCTTGCAAAGCACTTTATACAGGTTATCGCAAATAGTCCTCATGACAACCCATGAGATAAACGCAATTATTATCCCCATTTTAGATGAAGACATTGAGACTGAGAGAGGTTATGTGAACTGCACAAACTTCCTTAGCCCGTTTTAAACACAAGAGCCTCCTATTTCTACGTTCAACAATCCTCCAGCCACCTGGCTGCCTATATGAATACATAATGTAGGCTATTGTATTTGTGTACATGTATTATATATGAGCAAATATGTGCATATGTGTATATATGTATGTATACATGTATGGCTATAGTTGTGTATATATTATCCTACATAACGTATGTACATACACATGTACACACACATCTATATGTATATACGTATTACATACATACACAAATGTGTAATTTATGTATATAAAATGGAATGAAGTTCTTGTGCAGGAATGTCAAAGAGGAGGGATTCAGAGAAGTCTGCGAAAATTTTCATGAACTGATGCACAGTAAAATAAGCTGACAGAGCTACAGAAAAGCTATGCAAATATGTACAATGACCACAACAGTGTGAAGGGAAGGGGGAAAATCACCAGAAGGAAAATAAATTCTGAGTGACTGAAAAATCACTGGTGACTCCAGAGAAGAAAAAGGGAAGCATCTACCTCCTCCCTCTTCATGGCAGGGTAAGAGATTACCAGGGCAGAATGTTATCTACAACAGAGGTATCAGACACAGGGCCCACAAGAGATCCACAACACTCCCAACTGGGGTAAATGCAAGTAAGAAATATTTAACAAAATCAATCCAAATACAATAGAACATAGATAATGTTAATGTGTGGTTCTGTAAGTCAATGTGCTGCCACAGGGATCCTTATGAATGGTTTACCAGCCCCTTTTCTACTGAAGTTTGACACCACTGATCTATAATATCAATTGTGGTCATGGTACTTGTTTGTCTTTATTTTAAGACAGGAATATTTATCCTGGACCAGAAACTAGGTGGTTTTAAAAATTTTAATAACTGTATTGTGATATGATCATTATCCTATGATTTTAGTTCATACATTTAAAAACATGACTCTGAGGAGTCCATAGGTTTCATGAGACTGCTACCAAAAAGGTTCAAGACACATACAAAAAAACCTTTAAAAACACATTGTTACAAGGAAATATTTAATATGTAGACAAGGATTGGGTTTCTTGATTTTCTTTTCTTTTTCTTGCAGAAGTGACTATGATGTTAAGATGACATATTTCAATACAATATTTTTCAAGTTCACTTGCCCAGACAGAGAGAGGCAAAGCAAAGTTGAATAGTTAGACCTTCTCTCCATCAGTCACAATCACTGAGCAGCTATCTCACCCACCCCAATCAGCAATATCCTGCTCCTACTCTTTTTTTAATTAAATTTCATTTTTCAACTATTAAGCATTCATTTTCTCTCCCTCTCTTTTCCACCTCCATCATTTTTCATTGAAAAAGAAAAAAGAAAAGAAAAACTCTTGCAACAAATATATATAGTCAAGCAAAACAAATTCTCATGTCCATGTCCAATGTCTGTTAAATGTATGTCTCCTTTGCATGCCTTCCTTAAAGCTCAATTGGTCAGTGACTGCCCTGTAGATCTACGTAGATTTCCTTAGATCACTCTTCCTTTCTCTTCCCTTCAAATACTGTTTCTCCCTCCAGAATATATTCTTGAGAATTTGTCTTCTTTCCTGACCAAGTTTCCCAATACGATTTTAGAAGATGGATTTCTCTGAATACTGTGACTTTGACTAGGTCAAATATTATGGTGCATGTCAGCTTATGTACAGCTTTCTTCTCAGATACTAGACTGTTTACTTCCGCACTCAAAAGTTCTAATAATTTCTACTTCAGAAACCAAACTTTCCCTGTTTGTCAGTATCAAATCAAGAAAAGCTGGTTCCATGGTTACTTCTTCCATCATTTGGAGGTTGACATTATCATAAAGACTATCCAATGATTTATTAGCAGCTCTACTTTTGGCAGAGATAGAGAAGACAGAAACAGAGACAGAGGGAAAGAGATGGAGAAAGAGAGGAAGGGAATAGAGAGAAAGGGAAAAGGAGAAGATTTGGGAGAAGGAAAAGGAGAGAAAGATGGAGAGAGGGAAAGAGAAGAAGAGAGAAAAAGAGGGAGAGGGGAAGAAATAAGGGAGAAGAGAAAGGATGGTAAGGAAGAGAAAAAGGGAGGAGAGAGAGGGAACAAGGAGAGGGGCTACTGGAGAGGATACAAGGGATGAAAAAAGATAAGGAGGGAGGGGAAAAAGGAAGAAAGAGCGAGAGAAGGAGAAGAGTGAAAGCTAGACAGGGAAGGAAAAAGGTGGGATGACAAGAAAAGATGAAACAAGGCAGGAAGAAAAATGAAAAGAAAAGAAGAGGAGGAAGGAAGGGGAGAGAAAGAAGAGGGGATGGAAGGAAATAGAGAAGGAAAGAATAAGGGAGGAAAGGAGAAGAGCAAGGAAAGCAAAGATTGAGAAACAGAGATTGAGACAACATGAGAAATGAAGAGGAGAGAAGAAAGGGAAGGTGAGGGGAGAAAAGAACAGAGACAGAGAGATAGAGGGAGAGAGATCAAATTCTAATAGATGTCTAGTACCTGGATTCCCCAATCACTGATGGATTATGATTCTGTGCCAAGCTTCTGATCTGTTGGAGAAATATTTCATCCATTTCCTCCTTCCACCCAGGAGGTCTAAGCACCACAAAGGGCATTGACAACCTGAATTCTAAGGCTAAGGGAGGGAACAAACCAAGTATAGAGAGAATTTCTGCAGTATCTCTGGAATATCTATAAGGACTAAAATATTTCCAACCCAAAAAAAGACTTAATATGAAAACAAACCAGTCCCAGTGAGAGGTAGAGATTGGGATCTGGTTTTGGGCAAATCACCCTGCACACAGCACACAACTGATGCCTCAACTGGCTGCAGGCATACATTTTTTGCCTTTACATAATCAAAACAGGCTGAGTCTTCCCCTAGTATCTATGGGGAAATTTTTAAACAACTAAAAACACATGAAGACTTCTAAAACTCTGGGTAGATTGTCTTTAGACAATGATCTATGGAAAGACACAAATGAAAATGGGTGTCATTTTCTTCTGCTTGTCTGAGGTGAAAACAGATGTAGCATTAGAAGGGATCTTGGAGAGCACTGAGGCCAATTACTAATCATCTCCATAATATTGCCACGGCTGATCATCTGCCCTGAACTGTGAGTTTCAGAATATTACAGTGTCCCAAGACGTAAATCACAGGCTAGCCAATGGGCAAGAGAGAGGTACATGTTGAGTATGAACAGGCTATGATGCATTACCAAATTTTTCAGAAAAAGCAATGAAAGGGATATATATACTGAAAAAAAAAAAAGATGAGTAGGACATATGCCAAGAGATGCCCAATAAATAGTCAATGAGACCTAACAGTGTCTATGCAATCAGATAAGGTCTAGAAAATAGCTCCCAGCACAGGACTTATGGGATGGTACAGGCAAGAACATTTGGACGTATTCAGATCTGCCTCACTGGAGGGAATACTTGGATCTGAAAATCTATCAACATATTTCCCTACCCACCCTTCTCTTTAATCCTCTAAAATCTATTGCCCCAAAATCTAGGGGTACATCGTAGACTATGAGCAGCTGAATTAATACCTTCAGGATTCAGTTGGCTCTCTTTAGTAAGCACTGTTGCAGGGATATCACGATTTTGAAATATGGGGGTTAAAACCTGCTCTCATCTCCCTGGGAGAAGGCATTCATTTTGCTATTAAAGAAAAGTCCTTCTATGGTATCATTTTTGCTAAGTTCCTTGAGCTAACAATGTCCTCAACATATGGTTTCCATTTTTAAAGGGACAATCACTTCTCTGGCTCCTATCCAATTTAAATGCCTATTTATAAAGATGATTTATCAGGTAATGTGGACAAGAGCTAAAACAGTAGCAAGAAATACCAGGAAAGGGTGGGCCCAAAGTTTAGGGGCATCTGGCTTTCCTATAAGTTTACATTTAATTTTTTGGAACGTACCTAAGTATATCTGGTGTGGAGGCTATTTATCCTTCCTCCTCTCCCAAGGAGTATTGTCCTTGAGCAAATGCAAGGTGGAGGACCAGGACATTTGTCCCTCCCACTACCAGCACCATGATCTAGGGCTAGAAAAAGCCAAGGATGATTTGAATAAGCCCACCCCCTTACCTCACAGAACATCTTTGAGACTGGAAAGAGGATAATTCAGGAGAACTTAAGGTACTTTTCCCTAGCTCATGAATATGTGGGAGGTACTCCCTTGGGTGGGCACCCCCAGACACCTAGGAAGGTGAAAGAACATCAGCCCAAGAAGAGTAACAATGGCTCCTGTGAAGATAGAAGCTGGCACTTCCTGAGACAAAGAGGAACTTCAAGACAGCACACAGGCTGGAAATAATGGAGGAGAATCTCACCTGATCAGGAGCAGAAGTAATGGGCTCTCCACCCACCTCTTTGCAAAATGGATAATCACCAGAGGAAACTTGTGTTCCTAGGGCTCTCTAATGAGGTCAATCTTGTTCTCCTTGATGCCCCATTACTGGAAAACAATACTGTCATATTTAAATTACTTCGTAATATTGTGAACTATGTGTTCAAAAAAGGAAGCAGATGCCAGTGTACTGAGTGCTGTCAAAAAGAGGGACTGTCCCAGATTTTTTCCATATTTTCTGGGTGGGAGCTCCAAGTTAGAAAGGTGAGGCATTCTCGCAAGTAAGACTGGATACTCTGTGCTATGAAAAACTCTGACACAAAGATTACAAAAACAATAGCATTTGGACAGTATCGTACCAAGAGGCAACTGTCCAAAAAGTCTGGATCCAGGCTGCCTTTCCCCAGTCATTTCACATCAATCCCATTCACATGCTCTGCATTCCAGACAAACTGTTCCATTTGCTGCTCCCCAAACTCAACATGCCATCTCCTCCCTCCATGCCTTTGCATGGGCTGTTCCTCATGCCTAGGATGCCTCCCTCCCCTTCTCACATGTGCCTCATAATCCTTAGCTTCCTCCAAGACTTTAGTCAGGGACCTCTTCCTACAGAAAACCAGTTCCCTAATTGTTCATGCTCGGTCCTCTGTCAAAAACATTTATTTGGTAAAAGATGTCTTCCTTCTCTTCCAGTCAGAACATAAACACCTTGAGGACTGGGTCCATTTGTTACAGACACAAGAAAAATTGAGGGTTGGATGTGAATCAGCCCAAATATTGATTGCTATGATGACTGATTTGAAGTATCTTCCACTCCTTCATAGATTTCTCTCATTTGCTAGAAGCATATGCAGATTAGTGCAATTATCGTGACACTTTAAATGACTAAGGCTTTATCCTAATACCTAAGAACATATAGCAGACTTTTCTATGAGTTACAGGTGTATATCACTATAGAAAGGGTCTCTTTCTTTCCCATCCAGCATCAGTATTCTAAACCCAACTACATTTTTGCCAGACCTCTACATTTTTTTTCACATTTTATTTTCAATAAACATCCTTCCCTCTCCAACACCTGTGATTTTCATTGGTATTAGAGAACTCACAGTGTGGAAATTCCCTTCA
The DNA here is from genome assembly GCF_028372415.1 of Notamacropus eugenii. NCBI lineage: Eukaryota > Metazoa > Chordata > Mammalia > Diprotodontia > Macropodidae > Notamacropus > Notamacropus eugenii. The sequence goes on from NC_092878.1 coordinate 166,887,467, forward strand.
TCAACACCAATGGGCAACTCATCTATAACTTACAGTCTTAGAATAGAATCTGTAACACTAATAGGTTAGTGACTTGCCTAGGGTCACATCCCCAGTAGAAGTCTGAGATGAGATTGGAGTCCATGTTTGCTTGACTCTCTCATATTTACTGCATTAAGCCACTTCTCATCTAGATTTTTCCCAAATCATTTAGTTTCATGTAATAAATATAAAGATGAAATTTTAAAATGCATACATATATATGCACATATAGGTGTGTACATTGCATTGAAAATCAACCAAAATCAAACCACTGTTCCCTACTGTTCAGCAGAAAAAAAATCAGCAGGCTGATTATTTTTAAAGGTAAAAATTACTAAGACTTTGTCTCGGGAAATGACCGTGCATTTCTCCATGTGTTTACAAAATGCAGACAATCAAGCTGTTTCTGTCCACACTGCTGCTCCTGTAACGTCTGTTTTATTAAGAATAATGTTCTTAGACACATGCTGGAAAATTCCTGCAGCATTTCTTCTGTTTTCCTCATACCACAAGGTCAACCCCTGGGATTAAGAAGATGTTAAGGGCACAATAAGACACTGAGAGGTGACTGTATACATGCCATACATACGTGCCAATCTCATGAAAATAAGTCTATGGATGTCCCTTCCCCCATCCCTTCCCATGAAACCTGAAATAGCAGGATCCAGCTGTGGGGATGCCACTGGCCATCTCTGTCACTCACAAAATCATAACTGGTGTATCTGCATGGAATTTTCACTCCCCTTTGGAAATTGTCTTTTGTGGAGTCTATACTGCAATGTAGAGCAGGTGGGGATTCATTGGAAGCAAATCAAAAACCCGATGAAGCAACAATGAGGTAGAGAAATCTGACTTCACTGCTTCAGTGTAGAAGGGGTGGAAAAGACCGAAAGCACTCCTTTTCAGCACACACATTGATTTAGAGTAGGTTGCACAAAGTGTGAAGGAGACACCAACAGGAAGTGTTTGTCTTTTTTTCTTAAATCCATTCAATTGTTTTGGATCGAACGGAACTGTTTCTTTTCAAACAGCTTGCCAGCCATGGGTGTGGCAGCAACAGATATCATTTGACCCCCAAGGAGACCCTCCCCTCTGGGACACTCACCTTTTCCTCATCATTCTCAATGAACTCTTCCCTGCTCATAAATCTGCAGCAAAAAGCAACCCCCAGCAACTCCTCTCTCCTCTCTGGAGGTCAGTTTGGTTTGGTCTGTTTTTTCCAGCAGTCCAAGAGAGCTGTCGGTAGTGGCTAACCGTATTTAACTGAGACCACCATTTGGAAACCATTGCCAGATTCCTTCCCTCCATTCATGCCACAATGAAATCCACCTTCTCCTCAATTCGAATAACTAACTTACTCTTTCCTGTGTTCAATTGATCAAACTCATAAAAATGTATCCACCTTGCTTTGGGTTCACCAACACAGAAATTTTCTGTTAAAATGCAAGAAAAACTTTTCTTGATTGCTTCCTTCCATCCTTAGCCAGAGGCAATGCCTAGAGAATGATATGACATCACAGGGCTTGGAAGCCCTACCTGCTCACCCTGCCAGTGCACCACCAGTGTTAACCCAGACTCTGGGCAACAACAGTGCTTAGCTTGCTTGTCTCCTAGTGTTGACTATGTTGTATATTGGGGAGAGGTAGGGGAAGAGAGATCTCCAGGTCATTTTTAGCAGCATTTTGCAGTATGCACTTTGGCCAACAAAAACAGAGACCAGTTGCTCTAAGAAACCGCATCTCAGAAGCATAAAAATAAAGCAGCATTTAAGCAGATCCTATATATTTTCTGCGTCCAAGAATAATAAGAGAAATTTACCTTATAACATCCAGTTATTGCCTAGCAATCCGAAGTGAAGCCACTTTTAATCTCATCAAGCAAGGGCCATTGACGTCACTGCCAGCAATGGCTGCCCTCCTATCCCCTCCCCACCGTTCGTGGTAAATGATTCATAACTCGGACTTCTTTGGGAATAAGAGAAAAGGCCTTTCGTTGGTGACAAGTCCCCTCTTTTCAAAGGTGTCAGGGTTATTCAGTAGTCACGTTTCCCATTCTAAAATCGGCCGGCCAAGGCGCTGGGCTCGGGGAGAAGGCAGATCCCAGCGGGGGATTTTCCACGCTTCACATCTATCAGCCCTATTGGGGAATCCCAGCGTCATTCACATTTCTTCAGCACTCTCCTCTGTAAACAGCTCCTGCCTACATGTTGGTGCAGTCCTTACATGTCTCCTGGACACTGGGGGATTTCCCTCCTGGGCCCTAAAAGGAAACACGGAGACGCTGACTAGCTACAAGTGACAGGCACCTCTAACAACTGCTTGGAATTTACATGCCAAGGAAAACAGCACTCCGTGAGATTTTTTTTAAAATCAATGAACTCAAGTCTATCAACAAAATATCTACCAGGGAGAAAAATATATATATTTCTGAAAGTTGAAATGTGTCACAGTATCTTTTCAATTTCTCTCGTCATCTGAGAATAAACAATTTGGTGATGATATGGCTAACCCTCCCCACCCCACTCCTCAAAAAAGAAAGAAAGAAAGAAAGAAAGAAAGAAAGAAAGAAAGAAAGAAAGAAAGAAAGAAAGAAAGAAAGAAGGAAAGAAAGAAAGAAAGAAAGAAAGAAAGAAAGAAAGAAAGAAAGAAAGAAAGAAAGAAAGAAAGAAAGAAAGAAAGAAAATTGTAAGAACCACAACAAACAAAACACACTCATGCACAAGTCCACTGAGACAGCAGACAAAATCTGATGAAGGCACCCAAGCTGCCCACTTGTAAAGAAGCCATCAGCACCAGATCTCTCCAGCCTGCAAGGAGTTAGACTTCCCCAGGCAGAGCACTTGCAAAGGTAACATGGGTCTGACTTTATATCTGAAACTCCATTATAGCCCAGACTCCCAAGCTGAATTCAAATCGTCTTACTGGGCAAAGATCCTCGCTGTAGAGTTTAATAAAAATCCTTAGAGTTCTGGGGGTGGGGGCTCACACGTGTATGCACATGGGAACACACACACACACAAATCTCTATTCTGGAGACACATCCACGTACTTAAGACAATTACATCAGGAAGAAACTGGGCCCTTCCTATCTCGGTTCCAATTCAGAGACCTCCAGGACGTGTCACGATGCCAACAGCCCCTATCCATGTCCAGCTCCCATAGACCAGTTCCCAACCAGCCATCCGGACACCTGTAGCTCTTGCTGTAAGAGTACAAGGGAGGGAAATCTTGGTACCCTCCCTTCGGCGGACAACACGAACACACACACACACACACACACACACACACACACACACACACACACACACACACTCGGAGGCCGAGGCGCAGTCACATCTGCCCACCTAAGGAGCTCGCCCACGTTAGGCACTCCTGCTTCCCCTCTGCCTCAGGCGCTCTCCATCAAAGCACGGATCAAATCCCCAGAAGCCGAGATCGGAGCTGCCCGGCAGCTTTCTCTGCGGAGGGGCCACACTCCTCCTCACGCTGCCTGCCTTCTCCTTCTCGGACCCGCTCCAGGCCTGAGCCGGGCTTCGCGGGCAGGCGTCACTGCCCTCTCCCGCGGAGCCCCCCGTGCCCTCCCGTCGGCGGACCCGGGCACTTACCGCACCGCTCACACAGCAGTCGGCCAACTTCCTTGCGGACTTTCCTGCCTGCGGGCAGCGGGGGCGAGGAAGCCTTGAACGCCGCGGGAAGCTCGCCGCCGCTGCCGTTGGCCTCCGGCTCCATGAAGAAGATGTAGGTGCGGTCCTCCCGCAGCCGCCGCGGCGGAGGCGGAGGCCGCGGGTCCCCGCAGGGCGCCGGGGAGGCCGAGCCCGGGGCCGGGCCCAGGCGCACGGTGACCAGCGCGTCACGGCTCAGCCCGCCCGTCTTCACCGCCCACACGTGGCGCACTCTCACCAGGTAGGGAGCTTCGGGGTCCCCGCCGCCGCCGGGCCGGGGGCTGGGGCTGAGGCCGGGGCGCGAGTGGGGCGTCGCGGGAGGCTCCTCCAGCCCTCTGACGGCGGCTCGGGCCGCCTGGTCCAGCGCGGGCCCCTGGTCGGGCGGCCGCCGGCGGGGCACCTGGCCCTCGATCACCACGGCCGCGCGCTGAGTCCGCTCCCGCACGGAGCCGGCGCCCCGCGGCGCCCACCAGCACACCGCGCCCGGGGCCGCCGCCCCCGCCGCCAAGGCCGAGGTCCGCAGCAGCAGCAGCGGCGGCAGCAGCAGCAGCGGCAGCAGCGCCCGCGGGCCCCGACCCAGGGGTAAGGGAGGGGATGGCGGAGGCGGAGGCGGAGGCGACGACGGTGGGGACGGGGCCCCGGAGCTCGGCCTCGCCCGGGCCCCGGACTCTGGCGCCGCCGCCCTGCAGCAGGCGAGCCGGGGCCCGCGCCAGCCCATGGGGAGGGCGGGCGGGCGAGGGGCGCACTCCCTCCGCCCCCTCGGTCCGGCGGGTCGGTGTGCTCCCGCCGTGGGCGCTGCCCGCCGGTTGGTGCCCGCTCGCGGCTGGCGGCTGGCTGCTCTCGCCCTCCTCCGGGCGCCGGAGGCTGGCTCTCCTCGCTAGCTCGCTCCCAAGCTCTCCCCGCACTCCCTAGATGCTTCCCGCGGCCGCTGCTGCTGCTCTCTTCGGCTCTCTGGCCCTCTCTCCTGCTCGCCCAACCTCTGGCTCTCCTCCTCTTCCTCTCCCTTCAACTTGCTCCTTTCCACTCCTGCTGCTCTGCTCCGTACGGATTGGGGGCTGGGGGGAGGGGGGAGAGGGCGTGACTTGTTTGTGGAAGCCGAGGGAAGGGGCCGGCAGGGGCGGGAATCCCAAGTGCTGCTGCCCCAGAGCAGGAATTGGGGGAGTGGGGTGGGGGGGAGCTGCTGCTGCTGCCACCCGAGCTGGAGGTGGAGCCGCTGGAGGCTCGGGCTGCTGGCAGTTCACAAGCCTTTGTGTGGAGGGATGCTGCAGCACAGCCTGCTAAGGCTCTGTGAGTCTGGGTGGGAGAGAGACAGAGAAACCAGGAGGCGGAGTCGTGGGCTGGGAAATCACTCTCAGGTGGTGGAGGTGGTGGTGGTGGTGGTGGTGGTGGTGGTGGTGGTGGTGGTGGTGGTGGTGGTGGTGGTGGTGGTGGTGGTGTTGGAGGTGGTAGTGTTGGAGGTGGTGGTGGTGGAGGTGGTGATGGTGTGGTGGTGGTGGTGGTGGTGGTGGTGGTGGTGGTGGTGGTGGTGGTGGAGGTGGTGGAGGTGGAGGTGGAGGTGGTGCTGCTGCTGCTGCTACTGCTGCTGGGTCTCTGCTAGTGGTGGGGGTACCCTTAGAGATGGGAACTATGTGCCCTTTCTTCCAGCCTTCACCTGACTTTACTGAGCATTTTTCTTCACCTACCCCCCCCCCCCCCCCCATAGCTTAACCTACCTGGGATAGGAGGGCAGGGGATATTTCCCCCTCTGACGGCACCTTTTAAAATTCAATTTCATTCAATTCTATAAACTTTCATTAAGTGCTGTGTACAGGGCACTGTGTTACACTCAGGCTGCAAAAGGGGAAAAGAGCACAGTTTCAGTCCCCAAGGGACTTACCTATATGATAACATGAACGCAGATAGTCCCAAGAATAGAAAGGAAAAACAGTCTGCAGCTACTAACCTAGATATTATGTGTGGGGGCTCAGAGTTGGACGGAAAAGGAAAGATAAAATTCCTTACTTTAAAAAAAAAAAGTCCTGGATGGCTGGATTAGTTGATAGTTTAGAAATAGCAGCCGTTCAGTTGAGCAGCCAAAGAAAACTTTTTAACACACTCCTTCCCTGTCTCCAACACAGATATCCTGATCTTAGATATGAGATGTCTGCTTTGACTCCCCTGCCTTCCTTCTTCTGAAATACCTCACCTGCCACATTGACCACTCCCTGGACCTGCTAAAATGCCAGCTCAATCTGCCAACAGCCCCACAAGCCTGCTAAAATACCAATTTACCAGGCTAACCACTACACTCCTGCTAAAATACAAGCTCACCATGCTAAAAGTTGGTGTGTGCCAGCTGAAATACCAACTTGTCATGCCAAAACCACACATTTGCTGAAATACAGCTTAACTCATACCTGCACATACCTGCTGAAATGACCACTTGCCATGCTAAGATCTGAACATGTCCTGAAATCCTAGTTTCCTGTGCTAACAAATGCAGATGTCAGCTACTGCAGGCAGGTAAAGACAGCAAGTGACCTTTGGGTCCATCCCAACAACATTTGTAGCATTTTTATCTGACAAGTCATTTTCTCTGACTAAAAAGTGAAAAGTGTGGCTCCTTCACCTAATGGTCATAGGTTATAGATGCTGCATGATGCCTGCCTCATCCAGAGCCCCCAAGGGACTGGAGGTGTAAGTAACAAAATGGGCATCTGCCTTCCCAGTATCTTCCCGGTAAGCTGTTCAAAGTACCATGCTAATATCAGAAACGGAAAATGTAGAATTTTTTTTAAAAGGCCAAAGCTTTGTTAAATGAATTCTTCATTTAAGATAATGACTTAGTTAAGTTAGTCCCCAAATGAGCAGTTAGAGTTGAACACCAGAAGTTTCACTTCCATCCTGGAGTTCCCCTGGGGCAATCTAGCTCGTTCTAGAAAGATCTCATGTCAGGAGCTTAGATTTAATTTCTTTGATTTAAAAACAATCAGAGAGAGACAGAGCCAGGACCCTGCCACTTGGCATTGCTTGCCTAACTGGAAACCATGCCAATGCTTCCCTCAGAACTGAGCCATGAAGAACCTCTTACTCAGAGTGTTATCTATAGTGTTCTGACTTTTCTGTTCTCCAAAACAGTGTTCCTTAAGATTTTACAGCATGACCTCACCTAGCTTAGAGCCCAGGGATGACACTTTGCCTAGAACCCTTCCTGAAAGGAGTTTTCAAGGTCAACAGATGAGCAAGATGGCAGAGTAATTGTTTTCCATAAATGAGAGAGAGACAGAGACAGAGAACGGAATTCTATGTGCTCTAAATATAGAATAACAAAAGTCAAACCCCCAAGCTTAGAAGAACAACATATTTCATAAAGATGCGGGGGGGGGGGATGAGCAGAATGTCAGAGACGTGGAATACTTGAGCTCCTACTCATTATTCCTAGCCCATGACCAGACCACATGCTGGGCTCACTTGCTGTGCTGCAGGATCCAACTGTGGGCCCTGTCCAGGGTACCTGCCACTGTGACTCAGGTGAACTCCCCTATGCATCTCCCCATATATGCACCCACACCTCTGACAGAGGACACTGATTCTGTCCTGGCCAAAGGGCAGAGAGGGAGAAAAGACAGAAGGCGATCAAGGGTCAAAGATGGTGGTACAGAACCAGCCCTTGGAATGGAACTGAGGATGTCACTAAGAAAGAGAAGAGAACAAGGAACAGAACCCTGGGGCACACTCACAGTCAGGGGACTTGATGTGGTTGATGATCTAGTGGAGATGAAGGAATGGGCAGAAGGATAAGTGACAGAGAGCAGTATCATGAAAACCTAGAGAAGAGAGAGGTTCCAGAGGAAGAGCATGCTCGACTGTGTCAAATGGTGCAGAGAGGGCAAAAAGGATAAGGACTGAGGAAAGATGATCATACTTGGCAATTAAGAGTTAACTAGTAATTTGGGAGAGCTCAGTGTCAGATTACAGAGGACTGAGTAAAAAAGAGAAAAGGATAGTACCAAATGTAGACAGATTTTTATAGGAGTTTGACTAAGAAACAGAAAAGAGACATTAAATGGTACCTCTCACTAGGATAAATTGGTTGGTTGGTCGCTGTCCTTCCTTCTCAAATAGGACCAAAATGGTATTGCTGTGCTAGTTTCAATGTGGTCAACTGTGTCTGAGCAGAGCAATATGAGCTCAGAATGCTCTATCACAGGTCAGGCACAAATAGTCCATGTGAACATTTGGGGTGGTTTCTCTAAATCTGCACATCTCATGTTTCCTTTGAGCTACTTCAATTCTACTTTGTTCGTAGAACATAACCCCTTGTCTGATGTGGGCACACCATACTGGGCAGCTCTGTGCCAGTGTCTCCCAAGTCACATAATCAATTCCAAAGTTCTTAAGAGAGACCTTGAGAGTGTCCTTGTATGGCTTCTTCTGACCACCATGTGAATGTTTGCCCTGTGTGAGTTCTCCATAAAATAATCTTTTGGACAAGTGTATGTTTTGCATTCGAACAAAATAACAGAGATGGGCTAACAATCGATGGTTTTCTTTTAAATATAAGGAGATATTTGGGCATGTTTATAGGCAGCTAAGATAGAGATAGTGTGTAAGGAAAAACTGAAGATTAGAGAGAGTGGATGATATATGGGGCAATCTGCCAGAGAAGATGTGAGGAAATGAGGACAAGGGCACATGGGATAGGGTTGACCTTGATGAGAAGGACCAGGTCTTCATCAGAAACTAAATTAAAAACTGGAGAAAATACTGGAGATTATGTTAAGAGATTATGACATATTTTTTAAGGGGGGAGAAGTGGGAGCTCCTAGCAAATAATCTCTTGTTTTTGCAGAATTTAGATTTTATTTTTTAATCTAATTTTATTTTCAGTTCTGAATTCTTTTTCTTCCTCCACCTTCTTCCCCACCAAATGAGAAGGCAAGAAAAACAAAACATATTATAAATATGTATAGTCATGAAAAACATTCCCACATTAGCCAGAGAAAAAGAAAGAAGACATGGTTCAGTCTGCTGAGTCCATCACTTCTCTCTCCAGAAGCAGACAGCACATTTCATCATGAATCTTTAGAACTGCAGTCAGTCATTGTGTTCATCACAGTTTCTAAGTCTTTCAGAGTTGATTATCTTTGACGTGTTGTGGTTCCTGTACAAATCATTCTCCTGGTTCTGCTCACTTCACTTTGCATCAGTTCATACAAAGCTACCCTAGTCTTTATGAAACCATCCCTTTTATCATTTCTTATAGCATAATGATATTCCATCACAATTATGCCATAACTTGTTCAGTCATTCCTCAATTGATGGGCATCCACTCAATTTTCAATTCTTTGCGACCACAAAAGAGATGCTAGAAATATTTAGTATATATTTGTCCTTTCTTCTGATTTGATCTCTTTATAGTAGCAGTAGACAGACATAGTAGCAGTATTTGGGGGTCAAAGGGTAAGCACGGTTTTATTGCCATTGGGGCATAGTTCCAAATTGCTCTCCAGAATGGTTGGATCAGTTCAGCTTGTTGTATAAGTTATCTAAATTCAGCTACAGCAGTGCATATTTTAACATAACTCCTCCAGCTTTTGTCATTTTTTAAATCAATTTAGCCAATCTTATGGGTATAGGGAGGTACCTCAGAATTGTTTTAATTTGCGTTTCCCTAATTATTAATAATTCAGAGCATTTTTTTCATATGGCAGTTGATAGCTTGGATTCCTTCCTTTGAAACTGCCTATTCATGTTCTTTGATTATTTATCAATTGGGGAATGGCTCTTATTCTTCTAGATTTGAATTGGTTCCCCATATTATCTTAGAAATGATTCCTTTATCAGAGAAAGTTACTGCAAAGATTTTTCCCATTTTCTTACTTCTCATCTATTTTTAGCTACATTGATTTTCATAGAGGAAAAAAACCTCTTAATTTAATTAGATATAATCAAAATGATCCCTTTTACTTCCCGTGAATCTTTCCATCTCTCTTGTTTGATCATGAACATAAATATGATAGATAATTTCTTCCGTGTTCCACCAATTTATTTATGACACTTTATATCTAAATCATGGGTCTGTTCATCTTGGTATATGGTGTGAGATGTTGGTCTATATATAGTTTCTGCCAAACAAACTACTTTCCAATTTTCCCAACAGTTTTGTTGAGTTCTTGTGCCAATAGCTGGAATCTTGGTATTTATCTATTAGTAACCTCCTTTTGCTAAGTGGAACAGTGGATAGAGCACTGGACTCATCTTCCTGAGTTCAAACCCAGCTTCAAACACTTATTACATGTGTGACCCTGGGCAAGTCACTTCACCATGGTTGCCTCAGTTTCCTCATTTGTAAAATGAACTGGAGAAGGGAATGGCAAACCACTCCCCCATCTTTGCCAAGAAAACCCCAAAGGGGTCAAGAATATTTGAACATGACTAAAAAAATGACTAAACCAAAAAGGTTACTTTACTAATTTGTTTCTCTACATTGCATACCTGATCTATTCCATTGATCCACCTCTCTATTTCTTACCCTGTACCAAATTTTTTTACATAACTTTGTAGCATAGGTTGAGATTTGGTCCAGTTATGCCCCACCTTTTCTTTTCAAATTGAGTCCCTTGATATTCTTGACCTTTTGATTCTCAAGATAAATCATGTTATTTTTTCTAGCTCCTCAAAGTAATCCTTTGATGATTTGACTGGCGTGGCATTGAATAAGTAAATAAACTTCGTTTTAACACTTAGGAACGCATTTAGAGAAATAAATTTTCCCCTGGGTACTGCTTTGAATATATTCCAAAAATTTTGGTGTGCTGTTTCATTGTTGTCCTAATCTTTAATACAACTCTTAATTGTTTCTATAATTTGTTTTTTGACTCACCCATTCTCCAGAATTAAGTTATTTAGTTTCCCATTAGTTTTAAACATTTGATCCAAAGGCCCTTCATTAAATATGGCTTTTTTGTTATTGTATTGTGATCAGGAAAATACATATTTAATATTTCTGTTTTCCTGCACTTGTTTCTAAGGTCTTTGTGCCCTAATACATGCTTACTGTTTGTGAAGGTGATCATCTGACAAATGGGTATCTTCCTTTTTATTCCCATTCAATATTCTCCAGAGATTTATTGTATCTAACTTTTTAAAATTCTGTTCAGGTCCTTAACTTCTTTCATATTTATTTTTAAATTCAATTTATCATTATCTGAGGAGGATAAATTGAAATCCTTTACTATTTTAGTTTAACTGTCAAGTTCTTCCTGTAACTCATTTAACTTTTCCTTTAAGAATTTAAATAGTATTCCATTTGATTAATGTACATATAGTACTGATATTAATTCATTGTCTGTGATACATTTTATTTTTTTATTAATTTTATTTATTTTCAGTGTTCTACAATCACTACCATATAACTTAGATTTTTTTCCCTCCCTCCCCAAGATGGCATACAATTTTATACAGGTTCTATACATACATTCCTATTAAATACATTTTCACTATAGTCATGCTGTGTAGAAGAATTAAAATGAATGGAAAAAATCATAGAACAAACCAAAATGTAATACACAGGAAAAAAAATGATCTGCTACATTCTGCGATTGAATTCCATAGTTCTTTCTCTGGATGTGGAAGGCATTTTACCTTAAAAGACCACTGGGAATTTTTTTAAGTCCTTACATTGCAATGAAGTTCCAAGTCTACTAGAAGAAACTCTCACACGCTGTGGTCATTGCTGTGCACAAAGTTCTCCTGGTTCTGCTCCTTTCACTCAGCATCAGATCATATAAGTCTTTCCAGGCCTCTCTGAAGTCTTCCTGTTCATCATTTCTTATAGCACAATAGTATACCATTACATTCATATACCATAATTTATTCAGTCATTCCCCAATTGATGGGCATACCCTTTATTTCCAGTTTTTGACCACCACAAAGAGTGCTGCTATAAATATTTTTGTACATGTGGGACCCTTTCCCATTTTTATGATCTCTTGGGAATACAGTCCTAGAAGCAATATTGCTGGGCCGGAGGGCATGCATATTTTTGTAACCCTTTGGGCATAGTTCCAAATTGTTCTCCAGAATGGTTGGATCAGCTCACAGCTCCATTAACAGTGTATAACTCTCCCACATCTTCAACATTTACCATCTTCCTATTCTGTCATGTTTGCCAATCTGATAGGTGTGATGTGGTACCTCAGAGTTGTTTTGATTTGCATCCTTCTAATCAGTAGTGATTTAGAGCATTTTTTATATGATTATAGATATCTTTCATTTCTTCCTCTGAAAACTGCCTGTTCATATCCTTTGACCATTTATCAATTGGGGAATGACTTGTATTTTTGTAGATTTGACTCAGTTCTTTATATATTCTAGAAATGAGGCCTTTATCACAGACACTAGCTGCAAAAATTCTTTTACAGTTTTCTGCTTCCCTCCTAATCTTGGTTGCATTGAGTTTGGTTGTGCAAAAACTTTTCAGTTTAATGTAGTCAAAATTATCCATCTTGCACTTCATAATGCTTTCTATCTCTTCTTTAGTCAAAAATTCTTCCCTTCTCCATAAATTTGATACATACGCTATTCCTTGCTCCACCAATTTGTCCACAGTATCAATCTTTATACTTAGATCATGTACCCATTTGGACTTTATTCTTGTGTATGGTGTCAGACATTGGTCTATGCTAGTTTCCACGACACTGTTATCCAGTTTTCCCAGCAATTTTTGTCAAACAGTGAGTTCTTATCCCAGAAGCTGTGGTCCTTGGGTTGATCAAACAGTAGACTGCTATATTCATTGCCTACTATGTCTTGAGTGCCAAGTCTATTCCACTTGTCTACCCTTCTGTTTCTTAGCCAGTACCAAGTGGTTTTGATAATTGCTGCTTTACAATACAGTTTGAGATCTGTTAGCACTAGGCCACCTTCCCTAGCATTTCTTTTCATTAGTTCTCTTGCTATTCTGGACCTTTTATTCTTCCAGAGGAATTTTGACATTATTTTTTCCTGCTTTAGAACATAGTTATCTGATAGTTTGATTGGTATGTCATGTGATACATTTTAGCAAAATATCATTTCCTGGCTTACTTCTTGTATTTAGATTTGCTTTTGCTTTTGCTTTGTCTGAGATCACAATTGCCATCTTGCCCTTTTTACTTTAGGTGAACATAATCTATATTGCTTCAGGCCTTATTTTATCACACGTTTGAATTCTGATTTCTAATCCATTCTGTTATCCTGTTTCATTTTATGGGTAAGTTCATCCCATTCATGTTCATAGTTATGATTGCTAACTGTATACTTCCCTCATCCTGTTCTCTTATACTTTTCCTTCTCTTTTCCCCTCTTTAAGAATCTGTTTGCTTCAGACTAATGTCTCCCTTAATCTACCCTCCCTTTCTCTACCCTTTTCTTTAACCTTTTCTCCCCCAGTTTTCCAGTTGGGAAGGATGTATTTCTTTACCAAACTATGTGTGTTTAGTCCTCCCTGCTTTAGCCAGTTCAAATGAGAATGAGGTTCAAGTGTCACTCACCCCTCCCTCACTACTCTTTCTTTATTTTCTTTATGCAATATATGTGAGATATTTAATGAGATAATTTTCCCCATTCTTCCTCTCCCTTCCCCCATCTCTCAGAACATTCTTCTTCCATAACCTTCCCATTCTTCTTTCAAGATCCTCAAAATATATCATGGTCACTGCTAGGCCCTCTGCCTAAGTAGACTTCCTCCAGGACTCCTGATGATGATAGAGTTCTGAGGGGCAACATGTACCATCTCCCCATAGAAGAACACAAATGGTTTGACCTTGTTTAATCCCTTATGACTAGTCACTCAGGTTTATCTTTTTATATTCCTTTTGTCTACTACATTTATACATCAAATTTTCTACTCTGCTCTAGTCTTTTCAAGACGACTGCTCAGAAATCCTCTGTTTTGGTAAAAGACCATTTTTCTTCCTGTAGAATCATACTCAGATTTCTTGAATAGGTAACTCTTGGTTGTACGCCTGGATCCTTTACAGAAAATCATGTTTGAAACTCTCTGCTTCTTTATAGTGGTGGCTGCTAAATTTTGTGTGATCCTGACTGTGGCTCTGCAGTACTTGAATTCTTTCTTTTTGACTCTTTGCAGTGTTTTCTCCTGGACTTGGGAGCTCAGGATTTATGTTATAATATTCCTAGGAGTTTTTGTTTTAAAATTTCTTTCAAGAAGCGACCAGTGGATTCTTTCAATTTACTTTGCCCTCTGGGTCTAAGAAATCTGGAATGTTTTCTTCTGTGATTTCTTGAAATGTGATAGCTGGGCTCTTTTTTGTTAATAGTTTTCAGATAGTCTAATAATTGGTCTATTTTCTAGCTAAGCTATGAGACATTCCATATTTTCTTCTTTTCTTTTACTCTTTTGACTTTGGATATTTCTTGATGTCTCATTAACTGATTAGCTTCCACTTGGCTCCTTTTCATTTTTAAGGAGATATTTTCTTCATTAACATTTTGTAAATTTTTCCAAACTGCTAATTCTCTTTTCATATCTTTCTTCTCTCTCTCACTCTTTCCCTTATTTTTTAATTTAGTATTTTATTTTTCCCCAATTACCAGTAAAAACAATTTTTGACATTCATTTTTTAAACTGAATTCCAAATTCTCTCCCTTCTTCTTCACCCCCCTCACTGAGAAGGCAAACAATTTGATATAGGTTGTATGCATATAGTCATGCAAAACGTATTTCCATATTGAGCATGTTGTTAAAACATAGACCAAAATTTAAAAACCCAAGAAGTATAAAGTTTAATAAGTATGCTTCAATCTGTATTCAGACTCCATAAGTTCTTTCTCTAGGAATGGAGAGCATTCTTCATCCTAAGTCCTTCAGAGTTGTCTTGGATCATTGTATTGCTAAGAACAGCCAACTCATTCACAGTTGATCATCTTAGATTATTGCTGTTACTGTGTACAGTGTTCTCCTGGTTCTACTCCTTTGTTTCTCTCTGCATCATTGAATCAATAGGGACTTTTTGTAGCTTTCCTGATCAGAATTCAGTCTAGTATAAGGAGGTATGCTGGACAAGCTAGGCTAAAGCACTTCCTCTCATTCTACATTCTTGACTCTGCCACTCAAGTGATCTCCTTTCTCCAAAAAGTCGTGTCAAAGCCCTCAGCTGCGATGGTGATGGAGGTGCTGTAGGAGGCTTGAGGAGAGAAGCAAAGGTTACAAGAGCTCCTATGGTGAGTGGGATAGAAAACAGGGAGGCTTAAAAGGTTTATATTGCAGTATTGAGGGCCTTCTTGAGATTCAATACCATAAATGTGTTATTTACTTAATCAGTTCCATAAAATAACTTTATCCATGTCTGTTCAGCAATATGTGAATAAGACCAGAGGAGGAGCATGGTGGGCTCTAACAAGGTACAGGCAACAAAAGAAGCAAGGGCAAGGAATTCCAGATACCATAAAGGTTAATTGATTAATTGAGAAGGGATCGATTGAAGAGACATAAGTGGGCACCTAGGTGACACAGTGGATAGAACGCTGGGCCTGAGTTCAAATCTGGCCTCAGACACTATCTGTATGAACCTGGGCAAGCCACTTAACCCTGTTTGTCTATTTGCTCATCTGTAAAATGAGCCAAAGAAGGAAATGGTAAACCACTCCAATACCTTTGCCAAGAAAAACCTAAGTGGGATCATGAAGAGTCAGACATGACTGAAAACAACTGAACAATAACTCAAGGAAGAACTTTGAAGGCCTGGAGAGAAACTGAGGGATGGAGGGATGGGGGGGCACTGTGACGATGGAGAATAGGTTAGGGGTGGGGCAGAGAGGGAGACAGAATCAAAGGAGGGAGTGCTCAACTAACCTGATGTGGGAGCTCTTGCTTATGGAGGTGTAACACTTGTGGGGGATGCCAAGATCTAGAGTGCAACTATCAGGAAACTGAGTAAATTAGGGAATGGGGAGCTAAGGTGTCTGAGGGAACATTCAAATATTTGTATGTTGAATATAAGAGGAGTTGGGGAGGAAGGAGGGGGAAGGGAACATTTATTAAGCACCAGTTATGAACCAGTTAACATGCTAAGCACTTTAAAAATATTATCCAATAACCCTGTGAGGTAGGTGCTATTATTATTCTTATTTTACAAGTGAGAACACAGAGCCAAACAGAGGTGACTTGCCCAAGGTCACATAGCTAGTAAGCATCCAAGGCCAGATTGAACTGGGATCTTCCTGATTCCACACCCAAGTCTTTATTCCCACTCTACCATCTGTCCATGGAAGAGAGAAAGACTGAACCAAGCACTTAATTCCTTACAAAAGAAGGAAGAATTACCTCGGAGATGGTTGATAATGGCCACTAGAGTCTAGATGGGGTGTTGAATTTGAATAAAATGAACCTCAAAGGTTGCCAGGTGATTGTGACAGAGGGAGAATCTGGAAATGACAATGAAGTATAAGGAGTAGTCTGACTCTTGTCATCATGGGATATGAAAGTGCCACCAGCACTAGAAAGGGTGGCCTGGCCAGGGATGCAATGTGATCCAGAGGTAGCTCCATTTCTGTGAGGGTCAGAAGAAGGAATCAGCAAGAGAGAAAGAGATCAAAGATGAAGGGAAGGGTGAAGAGAGAAACTAGAAGAAGATTGAAAGACAAAGTCTAAGAGGAAAGGGCTGGGTATAGGCCCAATTTGACCTTGGATAACCCAACAGAAAAACTCATAAATAAGGGAAAATAAGTTAATATTCCCAGAAAGGCAATGAAATATTTAAAAAGGTAAGACAATAAAAGATAGAGCCAAAAATCACCCTTTAAAAAAAGAATTTTTCTTTTCCCTAGAGATCATGAAAAAAGGAAAGGAAACTGTGGAATAGTTCAAAAGAAGACATTAAGATGGAAATTAGGTTGGCAATAAGAGTTCTCAAAGCAGAATTGAAAGACAAATTAAAAAGACAAATCCCAGCATGTAACAGAAAATGTCTGCAATCAATCACTGTTGATTAGAGAAATATGAACTAAAACAACTCCAAGGTACCACTTCACCCCTGTTGCATTGGTTGATATGAAAGAAAAGGAAAACAAGTGTTGGAGGAGGTGTAGGAAAACTGGGACTCTAATGCACTGCTGGTGCAGTTGTGAACTGCTCTAACTATTGTAGAAAGTAATTTGGAACAATGCCCAAAGGAATGCAAAACTATGTATAACCTTTGATCCAGCAGTACCACTACTAGATTTGTGTCCCAGAGAGATAAGAAAAGAGGAGTGGGGTGGGAGAAGGACTCATTTGTACAGGGGTATTTATATCAGTTCCTTTGTGGTGGTTAGGAATTGGAAATTGAGAGGATGCCCATTAATTGGGAAATGGCTGAACAAGTGTGGTGTATGATTGGGATGGAATACTATTGCGCTATAAGAAATGACAAGCAGGATGATTTCAGAAAAACCTGAAAAGACTTACATGAACGGATGCAGAATGAAGTGAGCAGAACTATGAGAACATTATACATAATAACCGCAATGTTATATGAAAAACAATTGCTATTCTCAGCCATACAATGATCCAAGATAATCCTAAAGGACTCATGATGAAAAATGCTATCCACCTCCAGGGAAACAACTCATGGAGTCAGAATACTGACTGCAGCATACTATTTTTCACTTTCTCTTTCCTTCTTTCTTTCTTTCTTTTTGCTTTGGTTTGATTTTTCTTCCACAAAATGACTAATATGGAAATGTGTTTTACATCATTGCCCACGTATAACCTTTATCAGATTGCTTACCATTTAAGAGAGGGGAAAGAGGAAAGAGGGAGGGAAAGAATTAAGAACTCAAAATTTTTTAAATGAATATGAAAAATTGTTTTTGCATGTAATTGGGTAAAAAGTAAATATTATTTAAAATAAGAAATAAAATAAAAATAAGTTACCCTAAAAAAAAGTACAAGTCTAGTTACATTACCCACCATTCAATTCATTCTAGAAGTTCCCTAAAACCTGCAGAATCCAATGTAAAATTCTCTGTATAGCATTCAAAGCCCTTCATAACCAGGAAGCCTCCTACCTTGCCAGTCATTTTACACCTTATACCCCATCCCCCACATGCATTTCAATCCAGTGACACAGGCCTATTTCCTATTTCTTTCTGAGGACACTCCATCTCCCAACTCCTGGCATCTTCACTGGAAGTCCTTCAGGCTTGAAGTTCTCTGGCTCCTCGTTTCTATCTCCTAGTCTTCTTGACTCCCTTCAAATTCTAGCTAAAACCATACTTTCTACAAGAAGCCTTTCCCAGTCCCCCTTAAGAGTGCCTTCCTTCTGCGGATTAACTCCAGTTTATTTTTTTTATTTATACATACACACACATATACAATGTATATACACAAATATGTGTGCATATATGTACATATATGTATGTATTCACATATATTTCTATATACACATAGTATAATTTGGCATGTAAGGGTTGGAATAGAGGGCCACTGAGGTCCCCTCCAACTCTCCAATTCAATTGTTCTACAAAAATTGCTTTCTGTGAATTTGCTTTAATTGGCACTCACTCCCTCCACAGTCAGAAAAGAATATTCACACTTGGATATAACGACAAATTTCAGGGTTTTCTAATGAAGATTACATGGTGAGAAATTCTAAGAGATCTGTAATCCTCACATACTATTCAAAAACAGCAACAGAAATGTCAAAGTAAAGAAAAGGGATTTTTAAGACCATAAGAAGTAAAAACCACCTAAATATAAAAAATGAGCAAAGTGATGGAAAACAGTGATAACATTAAAAAATACTGTAGACCAAGAGTCATTCCCTAATAGATAGTCAAAGGTTATGAACAAACTGTCCTCAGAAGAATTTCAAACTATTAACAACCATATGAAAGGTTGCTCCAAATTACTGAGAAAGAGTAAAAATCCAAAATAATTCTGAGGTTTCACCGCACAGCCAGAAAATGAGCAAAGATGGTAAAATATGGGAAGAGTTAATGTTAGATAATCTGTAGGAAGACAGACCCATGAAGAAACTATTGGTGGAAATCTCAACTGCTCCAAATATTCTAGGAAACAATTTGGGATTTTAAAATGATTAAAGTATTTAAGCCCTGTAACCTCGAGATCCCCCAACTCCTAAGCCCAAGGAGGTCAAAGAGCAAAAGAAAGTCCATATAAGTACCAAAATACTAATAGACATTTTTTTTCTGGTAACAAAGAACTGGACACAAAGTGAATGTCTATCAATGAATTGGGAATGACTGGGGAAAAAACTGTTGTATGTGTATGTAATCAAATAACACTGCTCCATGAGAAATGAGAACTATGAGGAATTTAGAGAAATGTAGTAAAATTGATCTGAATAGTTGTAGAGTGAAGTGGAATCTGGAAAATAATATGAACAAGGACGTAACTGAGAGCCACAAACCAACTCTCAACACTGTGGAGTCACAATGACTCATTTGGATCTGAGGACAGAGAGGAGAAAATGCACGTTCTCCTATTCATTGGAGATATGGAGGACTACCAGCGGTAATGTGGCGCATTCTCTCGAACATGGTCAATGTGTTAGTTTGGTTTAACTGTGTTTTTTCTTTGTTACAAGGGAAGGCTTGTGGGCACAGAAGGGGGAAAGTGATGTGTCCAGAAATGGCTCTTATGCAAAAGCAAAAAAACCTCAGTAAAATTGAAAAGACACAAACGACAAGAATGTTTCTGAACAAAACCAAAGACGATGAGACCAAAAAATTGTGAAACGTGCTGAACATTTCAAAAAATGAAGTGGGAAATACCCCGGATAAGAAAATGACAAGATTCACAAAAAAGTCTACAGTGAGGTTGGCGTCTTTTTAACTCTGGGAGGCGCTACTCAAATTAGCTAGAAGATTCCAAAAATAAACATTAATATGGAAAATGTAATAGAAAATCTTTTAAAAGTGGCTACAATCAACTTAATGTAAGAGAGACTAAGTTCCAGAAAGTACAGGTCAAGAGGAAAATAGGCTCAGCAAAATATTCAGTTATGGGAAACATTGCAAAACATTCAGATGAAGGGTTACAACTTCAGGATTATTGACATCCATGAAAATTAGGGAAAATGAGAAGATATGATCTTAAGGAAGTTGTTCTGATAAAATTTCAGAAAAAATAAAAACGAACAATAATAGAGAACTAGAAAGACAGCGCAGGACTCCAACAAGGAAAAACCCAAGATTTAACTTCCATACTACATCAAAAAGTGGAGAAAGTCCAATCAACTTCAAGAAGAAAAATAGAAGTGATACCTCAAAAGATACCAATCAGGATCACAAGTGGATTTGTCAATAAAAGATCAGACTCAATTAGAGAAATTGTAATGTGATGTACACAAAATTAAGAAACATGGGCAATGATCTCAAATTATGGGAAAAAAAATTTTAGTATGCTATATGAAATATCCTGGGGTCATAGTAGTATTGTTGGAGAATTTTTAAGAAAAGTTGTACTTTTGAAACTTTTCAGCTAGACATATGCATTGCAAAATAATCTTTGAGGAACAATTAATTCTCCAAGTCAACACAATAAGTAACTAAAATTATTCACACTTCTCAAATCAATATAAACCAGCTCCTAACTAAATATGAAGCCCATCAGAATTTTAAATTGGCTAAACAATGAAATGTTTCTTAATCACATTTCTGACAGAGAAATAAAGGCATGGGGAACTAAGAAGGCAAGGAAGTATAAGCAAAATAAGCTTAATGGGAAAATCTTATCTTTGACAAAAAGATAAATCTAAACTTAAATTACACAATTAATCAACAGAGAAAGATTGGTTAATAGGTGTGTCTACAGTTGAATTAATAGTAGTAGTAATAATAATAAGGAAATCTGCAACCATTCTGATGAAGTGAATTTTTAAAAAAGGAAAGTTATAAGAAGAGACACAAGTCTAATCATTGTAATTCTAAATCTAAGTAGACTGAACTCTCCACTTCAAAAAGGTTACATAATGTATCAAGGGACAGTATCCAACAATATGCTGATCATAAAGAGTACATTTAATTCAGATAATGTAAATAAATTTAAACTGAATGTCTGATCTCAAATTTACTTTATCTATTTTTAGCAAGTACTCTCTCTGGGTTCACTATCCCAGAGTCAGGCTGCCGACCTTTTCTCCTCACAGTTCTAACAGTGCCCCTGAAGGCTTATCTTCCTCTGATGTCATTGACTTGCTCACACTTTCTAAGCACGTTTTACCCCCAATTTTAGCCACCAGTCACTAGTCATTCAGTTCCGTTTAACCAATTCAAATCAATAGATTTTTGCAATAGGACATTTACTTTGAAGAAATGGCAAAAACAGAAGTATCAACATTTCCTCCTAACACTTTGAGAGAATCCCATTCGTTTGTTGTCTCTCTGGGGGGAGTGGGCTCAGATTTTATGCAGTTTCTAGATAGCATTGGCCATAACATGTTCACATCCAATAGTGGTATTCTGCTAGATGAACCATTATCTCAGCCATTGCTGGATACGTCCCAAAATTCACTTAATGATTTGTTCCTGAGCTACTGCAAAACCTATGATGAACTTAGACGTTGGTCTCCTGGACCTCGGGTGGCTCACTTTCCTGACTTTTCAAAACTCACAAGGCAATGGGCTCCAGACCCATCTTCTTTACCTAAAATGAAAGCACCACTGCTAGGGCAGGCAGAGAACTGAGGACTGTATTCATGGGACCATCTGTTGAAGCCCTTGGAAGGGAGAACACTCATGGCCTCTCCATTTAATAACACTAACATTTTCACCAAGTACTATCTAGCAAGGACAAGACAATTAAAGAAAAGAGGCTAAATTAAAAAGACAAGCCAAAGTCAACTAAGACCTTCTGAACATTCCCCCAGTTTTAGTTTCACAACTGTAGCCAATCAAAGAGGATGCTGCTAGGTAACTGACATGGTCATATGTCTTTCATTACACATACTCATGACTCTTCCAGAAGTGGGTTCCCTAGTCTCTTCCACATGGAGAATTGCATCAATGGCACTCTATGCATTCTCATAAGGATTGGACTCACTGGCCAGTCAATTCCCTGTCACACAATTGCAAAAAGTGGGGTTAGCCCTGATGATACCAGACAAAATTGAATTAAAACCCAAAAGTACTAAAGGGGATAGGCAAGAACATTATGTTATGCTTTTAAATGCTCTTTTCAATATGTCCCTAATAGTTTTGTTTTTAAAAATTTATTCCAACCAGCAACTTATTTTATTGATATCTTTTGTTCATTTAGTTTTTGATATAATATTTTATTCCCCCCAATTACATGTTCAAATGATTTTTAAGTTTTTTTAAAGTTTTGCTTTTCAGTGAGCATTATATGTAATGTTGATAAGCTAGAAGAATTTCCATGAAGATCAGGGGTGAAACAAGGATGTCCATTGTCAACGCTGTTATTCAATATTGTAGTGGAAATGTTAACTTTAGCAATAAGAGGAGGAAAAGAAATTGAGGGAATTAAAATAGGCAAAGCAGAAACAAATCTATCATTATTTGCAGATGAGATGATGATATGCTTAAAGAATCCTAGAGAATCAAGTAAAAAAATTGAAATAATAAACAAAACTAGTTGTTTTTGCAGGACATAATTTAATTGCAGGACATAAAATAAATCCACATAATCACTGGCATTTCTATATATTACTAACAAAGACCAACAGATAGAAAGAGAAATTCTATTTAAGGTTACCGTAGACATTATAAAACATTTGTGAATATACCTGCCAAAACAACCCAGGAACTATATGAACAAAATTACAAAAGACTTCTCACACAAATAAAGTCAGATCTAAATAACTGGGAAAATATCAGCTGCACATGGGTAGGCTGAGCTAACATAATAAAAATGACAATTCTACCTAAATTAATTTACTTATTCAGTGCCATGCCAATCAAATTACCAAAAATTATTTTATAGAGCTAAAAAATAATAACAAAATTCATCTAGAAGAACAAAAATCCAGAATATCAAAGGCATTAATGAAAAAATGCAAGGGAAGGTACCTAGCAGTATGAGATCTAAAACTGTAGTATAAAGCAGAAATCATCAAAACTATTTGGTCCTAGCTAAGAAATAGAGTGGTGGGTCAGTGGAATAGGTTAGGTACCCAAGACAAAATAGTCAATGACTATAGTAATCTACTGTTTGATAAATCCAATGATTCCAGCTTTGGGGATAAGAACTCACTATTTAACAAAAACTGCTGGGAAAACTGGAAATTAGTTTGGCAGAAATGAGGCATAAACCAACATCTTACACCCTACACCAAGATAAAATCAAAGTGGGTACATGATTTAGATATAAAGATTGATACTATAATCAAACTAGGTGAGCAAGGAATAGTTTACCTTCAGATTTATGAAGAAGGAAAGAATTTATGACCAAACTAAAGATAGAGAACATTATGAAATGCAAAATGGATGATTTTGATTCCATTAAACTGAAAAGTTTTTGCACAAACAAAGCCAATGCAACCAAGATTAGAAGGGAAGCAGAAAGCTGGGTTAGGGTTAGTGTCCCTGATAAAACCAGTGTCTCAGATAAAGGCCTCATTTCTAAAATATATAGAGAGGTGAGTCAAATTTTTGAGAATACAAGTCATTCCCCCAATTGATACAGGATAGGAAAAGGCAGTTTTTTGGATAAAGAAATTAAAACATTTTTTGTGGTGGTCAAAACTTGGAAATTGAGGGGATGCCCATCAATTGGACAATTACTGAACAAGTCCTGGCCTATGATTGTGATGGAATACTATTGTGCTACAAGAAATGATGAGAAAGATGGTTTTAGAGAAACTTGGAAAGACTTATATGAACTGATGCAAAGTGAAGTGAGCAGAACCAGGAGAACATTGTACACAGTAATAGCCACATTGTTTGATGACTACCTTTGAAAGACTTGGCTCTTCTCAGCAGTGCAAGGATCTAAGACAACTCCAAAAGACTCATGATGGAAAATGCCGTCCACATCCAGAGAAAGAACTATGGCGTCTGAACCCAGATTGAAGTAAACTGTCTACTCTCTTTTTGTTGTTGTTGTTTTGCTTTGTTTCTTCTTTCTCGTGGTTTCTCCCATTGATCCTAATTCTTCCTCACAACATGAATAACTTGGAAACATGTTTAATATGAATGTACATGTACAGCCTATATCAGACTGGCTGATTTTGGGGAGGGGAGAAAGGGAAGGGGAGAAAATTTAAAACTCAAAAGTTTATGGAAGTCAATGTTAAAAACCATAAATTAATTAATTTTTAAAAATAAAAAATGAAAGTTTTGAGGCCCAAATTCTCTCCCACTTCCCTTCCCTCCCTGAGACAGTAAGGAATCCAATAAAAGTTATACATGTGTAATCATATAAATATTTTCATATTAGTCATTTTGTACAAGAAGATGAATAAAAAATTTAGCCTAATCATTTTCCAATAATATTTTTGAAATAATGAGAAAAATAAGAAATTAATTAGTAGTGAATAAAGGTGAAAGATGTTGTCACCTCAACTTCAAAAAATAACATCCAACAGAGACAGGTAAGAAATTACTGAGCTGAATAGAGTATTAAACAATTTTGATCTAATAGAAACATAGAGAGAACTCAATGGGAGAAGCAAAGATCATATATTTTTTATTAGTACACATGAGATGGATACAAAGGTTAACCATGAGAAGCATCACAAAGAAGATATAGGTAGAGAAAAACCAGGTATTTTATACAGAAGATTTATAAATCATAGTACATAGTTTAAAATAAAGAAAAGGAGAAATAAATCAACAATGAAAAGAAATAATCAAAATAATTTGTTGTTCAGTCATTTTTTAGTCATGTCGAACTTTGTGACCCCATGTGGAATTTTCTTGGTAAAGATAGTAGAGTGGTTACCCATTTCCTTCTCTGGCTCATTTTACATATGAAGAAACTGAGACAAACAGGGTTCCCTGACTTGCCCAGGGTCACACAGCTGGTAGGTGTCTGAGGTCCGATTTGAACTCATGAATACGAGTCTTCCTGTTCCAAATTCAGTGCTCTGTGGCACCACCTAGCTGTCCAATCAGGATAATAGAAATTCATACAATTTAAAAAATTGCATGAAAAAATCACCATGTAAATGAGCTAATTTTTTGAAAAAAAAAAACAAATTAATAAATATGTCGATTAGTAAATATTTATTAGGCTCCTACTGTGTGCTAGAATATACTGGAACTAGTTTTAAAAGAGAACAAACCTGAAATATCAGAATAAGACATGAGAAAAAAATTTCATCAAGGCAAAAGATTTCTTTTAAAAAATAATTATTACTACATGTAGTTCATTAAATTTGATGATCTAAAAGAAATGGATTATTTACAGAAAGATGAAGTACGAAAATGAACAAAACGAGATTCCAATTACTTTTTTAAATCTCAGAAGAAAAAATCAGTCTATTAAAATGTCATCCTGTCTTCCCCCCCAAAAAAAACACTAGATCCAGATAGATCCAGGTTATGTAATTCATCCCCCACCCTTTCCCTCTCAGTCAAGCAGATTCCATCATCCTTTGCTCCCCATACTGTTGTCCAGCTAATTAGTTTTACTTTTAATTTCATTTTTGTTTCCTTCCCAGAAAGGATTTCTCTCACTGTCTTCACTATACAGCCTCTCTCTCTAGACCCTCATTCTCTGTTGTATGACCTCTCTAATTAAGTACTCTCATTCTCTGTATTTCTTGCAAGCAAATCTTGAAAGGAATCCATTCTAGTCTCTCCCCTCTACACAGTTTCTGCCACTGTCTTATAGGTCTTGACCCGGGGATGACCCTTTTCCATGGTACCTCACTTCCAGAACAATACAAATATTTCAAGTTTCAGAGAAAATGCTTCCCCATGATAGGGCCCCCTTCTCACCATGTACCTGATCACGTAGTCCACCACTGAACTATGCCCTCCCTTTTACCTTTTTTTTTCTCATTTGCTTCAAAATCCCTAAGTCCATGCCCTCCCAGTTCCCAAGTATCAGTTGCCCTTAGGAGTACCAACTTTTCCTCACCTCAAAGGTAGGATGGAAGTTTCTCTTTTTTTATTTCTTCAAATTATTTTTTTACAATTACATATAAAATTTTTTAACATTCCATTTTTCAAAATTTTGAGTTCCAAATTCTCTCCCCCCTTATATCCTTTCCCCCCTCATTGAGAAGTGGAGCAATTTGATATAGGTTGTACATGTTCAGTCATGAAAGACATATTTCCATTCTACTTCATGTTGTGAAAGAAAACACAGACAAAAAAAGAATTAAAAAAAAGACAAGAAAAATAAAGTTTAAAAAGCTATGCTTCAGTCTGCCTTCAGATTCCATCAATTCTTTCTGTAGAGGTAAATAGCATTTTTTGTCAAAAGCCCTTCAGAATTGTCTTGGATCATTGTATTGCTGAGAATAGCTAAGTTATTCACAGATGATCATTGTACAATACTGCCACTGTGTACAACGTTCTCCTGGTTCTGCTCATTTCTCTTTGTATCTGCTCAGGTTTTTCCAGGTTTTTCTGAAAGCATCTTATTCATCATTTATCATATCATAATAGTATTCCATAACAATCATACACAACTTGTTCAGCCATTCCCCAATTGATGGGAATACCCTTAATTTCCAATTCTTTCCAAACACAAAAAGAAGTGCTATAAATATTTTTGTACATATATAACTTCTTCCCTTTTGCTTTTTATCTCTTTAGGATACTGACATAGTAATGGAATTTCTGCATCAAAGCATATGTATGGGTCTATAGCCCTTTGGGCATAGTTCCAAATTGCTCTCCAAAATGGTTGGACCAGGTCACAACTCCACCAACAACAGTGCATTAGTACAAGATAGACAATTCAAGCACCAAATTTCTTAGACCACACCCAAGTTCCCCTCATCCCTTCATAGAACATTTCTTTTCACCCATAGAAGCATCCATAGCCTTCCTACCACCAAAGCATGGCCTTCTTCCTTTCCTCTTCTTTTCAGTCCTTCCCCCCTCCTCCTCACACACTTCCCTGTAGGCTCTTCTCTTACTAAAACCATAATATTCACCTTTCCCTCGTGCTAGCCCTTGATTTGACCCTAGTACATCATATATTCCATTCTGTCCCATTGTTTATTTCCCCCTTTCATGTGCCCTCCTATAGTTACCCCCACCCCCATCCAAACAAACCCCCATTAATTCACCTGTAGGGAAGGTGTCACCTGGTTCTGTCCATAATTCCTCAGGTCCAACTCTTCACTATGACTCTTTCACCTTTACCCCTGTCTCCTCATGTACATTTAGAAAAAAAGTTTTTCATTGGTCTCCCTGCTGTCACTCTTGTTTTTCTTGCCTCTGATACTACATTCAGCCTTCTTACATTTCTGTTGTCTGGAGTGTTCAAGAAGCAAATCATCTCGTCAGTTCTGGTCTTCTTTCTAATAGCGTTTCCAATGCCTTTTGAGAATGGCCTTTTTTTTCATTTATGCCCAAACTCAGACTGACAGAATAGGTCATCCTGAGCTGCATCCTGAGCTCCATTGCTCTTCAGAACACAGCATTCCATTCCCTCCTACGTTTTCTGGTGGGTGCAGAATAATTGAATTTCCTTTCCTCTGTATTTGAAGGTCTCTCTCCTGGTTGCTTGCAGAACTTGTTTCTGAATTGAATTTCTAAATGTAATCACTATGTGTCTTAGAGTTTGCAGTCTTGGGTTTTTTTTTTCCAGAGGAGACCCATGAATTCCTTGAACTGTTATTTCATTTTCAATGTTCAGAAGTTCTGGGAAGTTCTCTTCTATTATTTTCTTCATTGTGGCATTGAGGTTTTTTGCCCTGTTGTGTTTTTCTGAGACCTCATCAATCCTTAGGCTGTTATCTACGCACCCTGTCTTTGAGATCAGTGTGTTTTCTTTGCATGGTGAACATTTTTTCTTTGAATGTTATTGGTTTTTGATTTACTTCTTCTAAATTGTCCTTCAGTTCTAAGAATTTGCATTCCCAGTCAATTATTCCCTCTTCGGTTCTTTGGTGAGGCTTGCTACTGTAGATTCCAGTTTCTTCTACAGCCCATTATTTGTGCTGTGCAAATCATAAATTCTGCTCTTAAAATTTTCATTCCTCTCTTTTTTAATTTTTTATATTTTTCCAATTACATATAGAAACAATTTTTAGCATTCTTTTTTAAAAATTTGAGCTCTAAATTCTCTCCCTCCCTTCTTTTCCCCCTCCCTGAGAAGGCAAGCAATTTGATATAGATCCTATATGTGCAGTCATGCAAACCATTTTCATATTGGATATGTTGCAAAAGAAAACACAAAATAAGAAAAAAAAGAAAAAGAAAGTTTTAAAAGTATACTTTGATCCACATTCAGACTCTATCAGTTCTTTCACTGGAGGTAGATAACATTATTTTTCACCATAAGTCCTTCAGAATTTTCTTGGATCCTTGTATTGCTAAAAATAGCTAAGTGATTCACAGTTGATTGTAGTACAATATTGCTATTACTATATGCAGTCTTCTCCTGGTTCCACTCACCTCACTTTGCATCAGGTCATATCAGTCTTCCTAGGTTTTTCTGAAACCATCCTTCTTGTTATTTCTTATAGGGCAATAGTACTCCATCACAATCATATAGCAGGACTTGTTCAGCCATTCCCCAGTTGATGGACATCCCCTCAATTTCCAATTCTTTCCAACCACAAAAAGAACTGCTATAAATATTTTTGTACATACAGGTTCTTTTCTCTTTTTCATGATCTCTTTGGGATACACACCTTGTAGTGGTATTGCTGGATCAAAGGGTATGCATAGTTTTGTAGCCCATTGGCATATTTCCAAACTGTTCTCCAGAAATGTTGGATCAGTTCACAGCTCCACCAATAATGCTTTAACATACCAATTTTTACACATCCCTTCCAAAATCGGTCATTTTCTTTTCCTGTCAATGTGATAAGTGTGAGGTGGTAGCTTAGAATTCTTTAATTTGTCTTTCTGTAATCAATAGTGATTTAGAACATTGTTTCATATGACTGTAGATAACTTTAATTTCTTCTTCTGAAAACTGTCTGTTCATATCCTTTGACCATTTATTATTGGGAAATGACTCATAGTCTTATAAATTTGACTCAATTTTAAAGTTTTAAACACAGGAATAGGCCAACTTTCCTTCTATTACTGTATGTTCAAAACAATGAACTAATATTGAAACATCAGAGAAATGCTAGAGGTATTCTCACCTAGATGAGAATAGGTGGCATGGTGGATGGAATGGAGAGCCTGTGGTCAGGAAGACTCATCTTGAGCTAAAATTTGGCCTCAGCCACTTATTATCTGCATGATTCTGGGCAAGCCATTTATCCCTGTTTACCTCTGTTTCTCATCTGTCAAATGAGCTGGAGAAGAAAATAGCAAACCACTCGAGTATCTTTGCCAAGAAAACCCCAAATGGGGTCACAAGGAGTTAGACACAACTGAAAAACAAGCACATTAATTTTCACTCAACACAGAAATAAAACAAACTCCTCACTCTTGACTTGCTATAGCCTTAGAAATGTCAGCAACATCAAAATGGGAAAGATATCGAATGAATACGTATTGGTGGTGAAGAAGATAGGATTCTCTGGAGAGCAATTAAGACATGTAGAGGCAATAGTGATAGAACATGCCTAAAATTAATATTTCACTGAGAATTCCCCAGATAATCAACAAAATAAGTGAAGGAGAAGGAACAAAAGTCATCTGCATTTCAACATAGCAACAAAAAATAAAAAAACCCAGAAAATTGGAGACCTTCACTTACCAAACATGCAAGAAGTTTTCAGAGAAATGAAGGGGAAATTGGACAAATCAATTGATGGTCTTTGCTCATAGTTAAATTGAGCAAATATGATAAAAATCCTGATACTTGCCAAAATAATTTTAGATGTAATACAACTTCAATTAAAATACTACTGGGTTGTTTCATAGGTGTAAATAAAGCCATGGTAAAGTTCACATGGAAAAGTATAAAGGTACTAAGGCTTACGTGCAGAGAACACAGGTGACCAGTCCCAGGTTCCAGAGATCTTGGAGTCCTCTTGAGGTAATCATCAGGTCTCCTCTGTGCTGGGGCAGGTGGTCTCATGCTGCTGGTACTTTCCACCGCCCCCACCTCCTGCTGCTTAGGTGTCAGGGAAGGAGAAGATACCAGCAGAGGTCCCCCAGACACTGTCCCAACTCCCCAGTGGACTTGACTGTTGATGGGTTCAGCTACTCAGCTGCCACAGCGCAATCTCTCCAGATCTTGTAATGTCTACAAAATCCTTTTCCATAGCCTGCCAACTCTTTTGTCTACTACAACTGTCCCCAGCACATTTTGCTGTCTACTCTAGTCCACTGGCCTTGGAATGAATATGGAAGAGGTGTGCTAAGGGGTCAGTCCTCACCTTCAGGTTTTCTTGCTGGGGGGGGGGGGGTGGCTTAGGTTTGCTGTCCTGATCCCTTCCTTGGCTTGTGATCATCTCTTTTGCCTTTGTCCCCCAGGGCCTATGTGCTCCCTTATTTCTAGCTGTTTACTAAAATTCCTCTCAGAGGGACCCACACCTGAAGGAAAACTTCCTACCAAGACCCAGTGCCACTGGCATTGACAGCTTTCCAAAAGTGTAGGCTCAACTAGAAATGGATAGCCATTATTTGTGCTTTGCAAACCATAAATTCCACTCTCAAAATTTTCATTCCTCTCTTTATTAAGAGAG
Organism: Notamacropus eugenii; assembly: GCF_028372415.1. Taxonomy (NCBI): domain Eukaryota; kingdom Metazoa; phylum Chordata; class Mammalia; order Diprotodontia; family Macropodidae; genus Notamacropus; species Notamacropus eugenii. Next base: position 166,917,875 of record NC_092878.1, read on the forward strand.
ATCTTCTGATCAACTTATACAACAAAAATTTGTTCTCTCAAAACCATCACATTTGCAAAAAATAGTACTTCTTTACAGAAAAAGCACAGCATCTGATCCATATATGTTCTTAGAAGAGTACTTAGGACTAGGAAGCTCTGCTCCCTTAGTTACTAGGTTACCAGCTTTATTTCCATGAAGTCAGACTTGGTCCTTGTTAATGGAGCCTGCAGAAGCACACTTACATGAGCAGTCTTCCATCAGCTGAGAAGGAAGCAAAGCACAGGAACTTTCTTTTTCTCAGTCTACTCATCTCAGAAGCTATAAGATGTGCTGACTTGTACTCAGGAGGTCATGATATCCTGCTTTCTATGACCCCCTTTTTTTTCTTTTCACTGTTATATAAGAATCTAGACTGCTGAGCCAGTGGTGAGACACCCTTCGAAAAACGGGGTTGGTTCAGCCAAACAGCGGGGTAATAAACTCGGAGCAATCTGACCTGCCAGCAAGACAGTAATCAATTCCACAAATGAAAAGGCCAAAGGGAAGGAAATTGCTGGTATCAGCAAACAGAAACAAGCATTTACCTCATATTGGTGCTGACTCAGTCATGGTTTGTTATAGGAAAGTTTCTAAGTTCCCATATTCATTGTCTCCTTGTTCGCTGATCCTACCTACCAGGATCAGGGGACAGCTAGGTGGCACTGCAGTGGATAGAGCACCTGGCCTGAATGTAGGAAAACTCTTCCCTAGTTCAAATCTGGCCTCAGACACTTCCTAGCTGTGTGACCCACTTAATGCTGTTTGCCTCAGTTTCCTCATCAGTAAAAATATCTGAGAAGGAAATGGCAAACCCCTTCAGCACTGTTACCAAGAAAACCCCAAATGGGGTCACAAAGAGTTGGAAATAACTGAAATGACTGAACACCTAGGATCAGACATAGCTAAGTGCTCTCTAGATCACCATCCACTAATGGTGAATGTATTGGGGCCACCTCTCTTTAAAATGCTTAGCACAGTGCACACAAATGGTGCTACATAAATGCTTATTCCTTTCCTTTCTTCTTTCCCTTCCCTTCTCTACACATTCTCTCTTTGTAACTAATTCCTCTCTATTCATGTGACTCTCAAACCCACATGCCAGTTCTAAACTGAACATTCTAAATTGGACTTCCCATAGGCATCTCCAACTCACTATGTCCAAGACCAGAACTCATTATCTTCCCCTCCAAAAAAGTCCTTTTCTCCTTCCATACTGATATTGAGTGCCAACGACTTTCTATTCATCCAGATCTCGTCCTGGGTTCCTCTTGCTCCCTCACATTTCCTCTTCCAATAGCATCAATGACCAATAGGTCATTTTCTGTCTCAAGGTCTCAGTTTCTTCTCCCATAAAATGAGAGGTCTGAGGTAGGTGCTCTCCAGGGTCCCTAAAGTATGCTTTCTGGTCCCAAACTAAATGCATTCAATGTATTTTCAGGTGGGCCTGAGACCAAAAGGAGACCTGTTGGCTCTCCAGGAGAAGTTTTTATCAAAGAAAGTCACCACATTGATCCTCCTCAATACTGAATTTAACAGACCTGTTATCTATTATCAAAAATTTAAAGCTGAGAGGCATCCCAGAGATAGTCTTGCCCAACCCCTTTATTTCTACATACATAAACAAAGGTCAGGACACTTGTTCAAGGTGACACAGCAAATTAGGAGCAAGGCAAGGCTTCAGACCAAGGTCACCTGACTGCATAGTTAATGCCCTTTCTGCTGCTGAACCCCAGGGCTATTGAACCTGTGGAATATAGCAAAGAAAAGAAAATCAACTTTCTTCACTTCCTTTGCTGCCACCAATTATCTGTGGCCCAGACTTAGAGAAACCTGGCCTGCTGTGCTCCTAATAGCATGAAGATCTTGCCAAAGTCACTTGTCTCTTGTAAAGGAGCCATCATGGAAGGTCAGTACCACAAACACTCAGACTTGGGGTTCTAAGGACAACAGAAGCTGCTTCATTAGACCAACCCATATGCAAGGTGGGTATGTTTGCTGCCCATGTAGAAACAGTATGTCCATGTGGGTCTGGCTCCCTGTGGCTCAGAGATATCTCTAGAGTCCCTTTCACCAATCCTCCTCCAAGGGAGACTTTGACTCCTACCAGGGTTGTGGTTGGGTGGAGGGAGCTAGAGACTGTAACTGATCTTCTCACAAAAGTGACACTGCACTAGAATTATTTCCATATGTCCCCCTAAATATGCTTAGTCTTTGGAGAAGAATTTTCAGTTTCCAACTGTACTCCTAGCCACTCTCCCTTTAATGAACAGGGACTTCTCCACACTGCATATCCAAAATCTTGACAATGCCAGTTATACAGAATCTATTACCTGTAGTAAATAACAAATAAACCCATTTATCTAAGCTGGTAGCAAACAGATGTCAGAGAAGATATATGTGTGTGTATATACATACATACATACACATGCATACACACATATGTATATATATTAGAATATATATGTATATATATATATTAGAATATGCCAGATAATATGCAAACACTCAAAGAACAAATCTCCTCTGGACTAGGGATTAAGAAGATCTGCATTTAAGTTCTTTCTCAGATATTTATAGGACAAGTACTTTATCTCTCAGACCCTCAGTTTCCTCTTCTGTAAGATGGGGCTAATGCTACCTGTAGTGCCTAATGGAGAAGGGGGAAGAGAATGAAAAAATACTACCTGTAGTACTAATCTCACGTGACTATTAAGTGTTTCCAAAGAGAATGCCCACAAACCTTAACATGTTGGTGCAATGTCACATGTGATGAGGACTAGGATGAACAGAGTGAAGATGATGAGGATGAAGATGGTGGTGGTGGTCATGAGAATGTCCTTCCCTCTTGCCCACTTACTTAAGTTCAAACCTCTTAGCCTGGCATTCAAGGCCCTCCATAAACTAGCAGCACCCTCCCCTTTTTAACCACATTACAACCCTCTACAAACCCCTTAGTCTAGGCAAACAAGGCTATAGCAGAGACTCTGGGCTCATTCTTCTAACCCCAACTCAAACTAGAAGGTTTGGTTTCCAGAGCATGGATGCTACTTCTCCCCTCAGGGTTCTAGGGCATTACTCTAAGATTTTAGGGTTCTAATGTTATTACTCACAGCCCCACCCAGAGTGTCACCAATCAGTGAATATCTTCTTAATATCCATTAACCAATGAGTAACAATTAATAAAGGAATATTGACTGAAAAGGTATGAAAAGGACAGATATACAAAAACATCCCACTCCACCCCCAAACCAAAGGTGCACTTTTCCTTCCACATGATCCCTGGGACTCAAACTCAAAGTGGTTACCTAACCTAAAGTATTTTCCCACCTCTACCCCAGTGCAGAGGGTGGGACTCCCTATCCTGGGAGTCCCCCAAGTCTCCAACAAGCTCACTTCTGAATGCGGCACAGCCAGTGACCCAGCTGCTCCCTCACTTGAATGACACTGTGTCTCAACTGCTAGGTCAATTCACTGCTGGGCAGGGAGAAGTGGGCTGCTCCACAAGGCTGGCTTCTTTTCTGATACTGTTTACCCTAGCAGCCAAAGGGACCTTTGATAGCCTTTCTGACCTTTCAAAGTTCATATGATCATAACCTGACCCATTCCATCTCGGATATTCATTCACCAGGGATCAGAATAGAAAAAACACAGAGAAACCAAAGACACTGAGATGCCATGTGTTCAAAACCACAAGGTGGCCAAGTGAGGAAGATAAGTCAACTCAGCCAGGCCACGGGCACTACCTTTTCCCAACCCAGAAGCACACAGCAGTTCTTTACCTTCTCTGGGCTTCTGGGTTAGACTAAACCCAGCTCCAAATCCTATATTCCCATGTACTCCATTTCCCCCTCTCTGCTCATCCAAGGCAAATATCCAGAGAGCGATAATTCATAACTAGAGACGAAGGAGACTTTGCCCTGGTAGAAGAGATCATGGAAGGAGAGAAATGAACATGCTGATGACCCCACAGCAGTCTCCTTTCCAGCCTGTGTGGACTTTCAGAGGTTTCCCTGGCAGCAGCTCCATAAGTGGCCAGCAGGAATATTGTTATCCACATTTTATAAAAAGGTAGGGTGAGGCCCAGAGAAGGGGAGCCACGTGTCATCAGGAGAGTAGAGATCTGCCTTGCTAGCACAGGACACAATCAGGTGACTGACTGAGAAAGAAGCTGGGACAGTTTTCATAATGGAAGAACCTGATGATGGTGGAAGTGACTAGTTTTATATGGCACTTTAAGAATTGCAGTGTTTTATACATTTTACCTCTTTTGATCATGGGATTATACATTCAGAGCTGGGAGGGCATGATGGACCATTTAATCCTGCCCCATCATTGTATGGATAACAGAGAGGTTAAGGGATGTGTCCAAAGTCATAGTGGTACTGGGTGGCAGCTCCCAATTCTACAAGATTCAAACCCAGGTCCTCTGACTCCAAAACCAGTGCTTTCCATGGTGTCAACATTGTCCCTCTGGCTTCTCCTGCAGGAAGGTGGTGATATTACTCAGAGGAGAGGGAATGGATGACTGTGGAGGAGCTAGATTGTGAGCTATGGGGCTCCAAGAGCTGCAGGCCTCAACTGGGAAGCAGCTAAGCCACAAGCTAACAAACAAAGGGCTGGCACCCTTCCTAGTCCAGTGCGTTAGGCTCTTTAGCATCAATGTCTTTGTGGCCTGCCAAGAAGTGAGTCATATTGCATTGGAATAAACACTAGCCACCATCAGGGCCTGGCTGGAAAGACGTCTGTCTCTGGGAAAGATTGGACAGCTCAGGGCAGGGCCAGATGAGCACCTGAATACTAACTCCCATGGACAGCCTTTGAGTTGAGTGAGGTCACACTGCACCTCCCTTCCACCTTTGTAGGCCCTTTCCCCAAAGAGGCCCAAGGGGATTAGTGAGCCTGTCCCCAGACAGAGCTGACCTATGAACTCAGCTTCCATACTTCTGAGAACCCCTGTGGGCCATTCTCTATGGAATCATGGCCAAGTTGGGCTTCCAGAGTCGAGTGAAAAGAGCAACATTTTGTTGCTATCCAGTCGCTTTTCAGTCATGTCCAACTCATCGTTTGAAAAACCATTTGAGGTTTCTTGACAAAGACACCTAAGTGTTTTGTCATTTCCTACTCCAGCTCATTTTACAGATGAGGAAACTGAGGCAAAGTATCTTGCCAAGGAGCACACAGCTGATGTCTGTGGCCTGATTTAAACTTGGGTCTTCCTGGCTTCAAGCCCAACACTCTGTCCACTGCACCAACTAGCTGCCTCACATGAAACAAGAGGGCGCTTGGAGTCAAAAAAAAAAACAGGGTCGGGTCTAGGCTCTGCCACTTACTCCTACCCGTGTGACCTTGGACCAATCACTTCCCTGATCTTTCTGGACCTCAGTTTCCCTCTCTCTGAAATGGGGAATTTGGACTAGATCAAACCTGTTAAACTTTTCCGCTCATGACCCCTTCAGCACTTCTTAAATTGCAGGTCGGGTCTTGACCCACAGTTTAAGAAGCCCTGGGCTAGATAACCCTGAAGTTCATGCCCAGATAATTTATAACAACCACTTCACAAAGAGGAATTGCCCATACCTTCCTGGCTTGCAGTGATACTACCGTAGCATTACTCTGAGGGCATCTAATATGAGATAAGATAGGAGGGAGAGTGGCTCAGCATAATGATGGATCAGGATGGCATTGACCGGCGAGAAAGTGGCTTTGACCTTTACTCATCAGGAAAAGGAGCCTCTAGAGATCTGCATACAAACAAGTAATGGGCACCCAGAGATTTCTCTGCATAAGGAAGACTAGTCTAGAGCCATGGAAAGACTGGTTTGAAGAAGAGGCAAGGTGGAAGAAGAAAAATCTCTTGAGAGGTTATTGAAACAGTCCTATTGTGTTAAAATGAGGACCTGGACCAGGATTGTTGGTTCCAAGTTGGAAGGTCATCTAGTCCAGTTCATTCTATAGAAGGAAACTGAAGCCTACAAGAGTGAAAAAATTGCCCCGGCCAGATCTCAGCTCTTCAGGGCTTTTTGTTTGTGAGAGGGTCAAAGACTTGCCCAAAGTCACACAGCTAGCAGACACGATGGGGGATTTGAGTCCAAATTTCCCCTTTGCCAAACTGCCTTTCAAAGACATTTCCCCAGAGCACTTGCCCCACCAAAATCTTCCTACCAACCAGGGACCCTTTCTTCTTCCACTGCCCCTGCTCCCTGGGGAATTTTGCATGTGATCCAGGAATCTGGAACTTGGGTGCTAATTTTACCATGTGTGTCAATCTGCTTCATGGCTAGTTGCCAAGTCCTGGATCTTGAAAAGGGTCAATACATGGATGACCTAGGCCAATTTTTCTATTGGATTTCACTCTCTCCCTTTGGAAGGGCATGTCAAAGTACATAGAGTCCTTATGGGTCCAACCTCTGCTTTGACACCCTTGTAGCTCACTATCAAAGCTCCCCTTTGCTTTCTTAAAAGTCATAGATTCTTACTCCCAGGAAAGGCCAGGTCTCACCCATGCTCGTGAGAGAACTTGTGAGAGCATACCAAGTCAATTGATCCACACGCATTTATTAATCACCAGGTCTGTTCCAGTTACTGCACTGGCTGTAGTGTCAAACTTGAAAAGAAATTAATTCCTGAGTGACTTTGAAAACCACAAATTCACATTGTCTATATTCCATTGTATTTTTATTTATTTTGTCAAACATTTTCCAATTACATTGGTGCTTGCACCCAGTGGGCCATGACTTTGATACAGGGGATACAAAATCAAAGAATCCCTGCTTTCAAGGAGTTCACAAAAGTATATTCAGAATAAAGACAAGGTAGCCTGAGAGAGGGGGTGCCGGCCATTGGTGGGATCAGGAGAGGCGCCAGCTGCACCATGACAGAGAAGAGCTTTGGAGTGAGAGTGGAGAGACCAGTTCACTCCCAGTAGATTTGCCTACTCTTCCTAAATTAACAAGAAATAATAACAACAGTAGTGCACATTTATGTCATACTTTTAAGGTTTGTAAAGTGCCATGCATATGTGATCTCATGTGATGTTTATAACAGCCTTGGGAGGGAAGTACTATTATTATCCCCATTTCACAGATCAAGAAACTGAGACCAAGAAAGGCTAACTGACTTGCCCAGGGCCACACAGCTAAGTACCTGAGGCCAAATCCGAGTTCTAATCTGTCCCACACCCAAGTGCTCTTGATGACTACCCTACCTAACTGCCAGCTAACTACAAATGGAGGGAGTGGTTTGTGACAGACCTATTCCTTGACAGAAGTTGTTATGTAAGCGTGAGGGATTAGCAGAGCAAAGTCATGAAGACAGGAGCAGGGGTACAATGTATGAGCTACCAAGAGTATAGGAAGGAAGACAATAGATGATAAGGATAGAAGGGCAGCCTGGGCTTTAAGAGCAACAGGAAGCCTCTAGGGGGGTGTGGAGGAGGAGAGCAATATGGGCAGAAGTGAGGCAGCAACATGGAAGACAGATTAGAGAGGAGAGAAACAGGACATTATATACAATATTAATAGCCTAGATGAAAGATGGCGCCAGACTATGCAAAGTGCCAGGCCTGCAGTCGGGAAGACTCGTATCATCTTTATGAGTTCAAATTCAGCCTCAGACTTTGACTAGCTGTGGGTCCCTGGGTCTCAGTTTCCTCATCTATAAAATGACTCAGAGAAGGAAATGGCAAACCACTCCAGTATCTTTGCCAAGAAACCCCAAATAGGGTCACAAAAAGTCAGACGTGGCTGAAAAGTGACTGAACAGAAACTGAAAGGTGGTGGAGGTCAGAAATAAGGTGGTAGCAGGGTGGATAGGGTAAAGGGGTGAGAGGCAGAAGACATCTTGGAAGTAGTAACAGCAACATTTGACCCCTCTGACTGAACGTGAAGCAAGGGGGAATTAGGAGAGGAGAAAAACTCCAAGGTTACAGACCTGGGGGGCTAGAAGAATGGCGGTACCCTTGTAAAATCAGTTAGAGGGCTAAGTTCTGGGGAAAGACTATGAGTTCTGTCTTGCACATGTTAAGGTTGAGATGTCTCCTGAACATCCAGTCTGAAAATAATTGTTGATATGGGACTGAATCTTGGCAGAGGGACTAGGGGCTGAATATACAGACTTGGGAGTCAGTCATCTCCCCTAGAGGTGTAGTACTCCATCTAGAGCCACTTCCCCAACTGGGCACTCACATTCACTCACAGGCTAGGGTCCCTGGGGTTAAATGATTCCTTCCCTCCCACCCCCCAGGGTTCTAGGAGTATCAGCACCTAAGTGTTTGCCTTTCCTCTCCCTACCCAGTGGGTTCCTCAACCATGTATGACTGAACATAGGCTTCCAAATTTCCAGTGCTGAACTGGAGCCAGAAGGGGATATGGCCTTATGCTCTGAGGAAAAGGAAGGGCAAATGTGAGCATACTCTAAAGACTAGACCCTTATCAGTGAATTATCCCATTATAGAAATGATCCTTAAACCCATGGGAGATGATGAGATCACAGAGAAAGTGCAGAGGGAGAAGAGGGCCTAAGAGAGCTTTGGGGAGCAGCTGCAGGTAGGGATCATGATATGGATGATGAGCCAGCAAAGGAAATCGAGCAGTGGAGAGATAGATAGAATGGAAACCAAGAGAAAACAGTCTGAATCCAGTCATGAAAAGCAGAGAACAAAGGGTACCCAGCAGGTGAGGGTGGTCAGCAGTGGTAAATGCTGCAGAGAGGTCAAAAAGGATCAAAACTGAGATGGGACTGTCAGATTTGGCCATTAAGACCTCACTGGGAACTTTGGAGAAAGCAGGTTTCAGTTAGTACTGAGGTCACAGAGAGTCTTAGAACTACAGCTGGGAGGGATCCATCCAATCCAACCCCTTTATTTCACAGATGAGCAAACTGATGCCAAGGAGGTTAAGTGATTTGCCCAGTCACACAGGGGGTGAGCATGAGAGGCGTACTGTGGAAGCAGGTCCTGAAGTCGGATCATAAAGAATTGAGGAGGGAAGGAAGGAGGGGAGAGGATGTGGAGACAATGAGTGTAGACATATTTGCTTCCCATGATGATGACTCCTCTAGGAGCAGGACCAGTGGTCTGAGCTTGGACTGGGATCTGCCACCACCCCCAGGACTCCCGTGTCCATCCATTAGCGGCTTTCGGTCAGTAGCTGCTATTGACAGTCATGAAGCAGTTGGACTCTTTCTCCATGGTGATTTCTCCCCTCAATAATGGTTATTGGGAAATAACTGGAAGGAGGCCCAGTGGCTCCTTGAGGTGCCTGAATTCAGCATCCTGGACTTTCTCCATTAGGGTCTGAGGAGAAACGACCCAGGTTGTGGTGATGGTCTGACTCTCTCAGGGAGAAAGAGTGAGCCAGGTCCTGAACTTACTGAGAAGAGGAGAATAATCTAAGGGTCAATAGACAACAACCACCACGTTCTGTGGAGGGTACAATTTTTGATAGAGTGAATTTCCAAAGGAGAAGAGATTCCTGAGTAGTGGTGACAAATGGAGGTGGCAGAAGGAAGGAAGAAAAATTCTGAATCTCCTTCCAGGACCAGTATGTCTGGAGATGTAAAAGAATGTACATCCAGTGCTGTGAAGGAGGACTAGGGATAGGCAGATTTGAGAAGAGTCTACATCAAATGGTCCTTAAATCCATGGGAGCTGACGATATGACCAAGAAAAGAAATATAGAAGGAGAAAAGAAGAGGGCCCAGGACAGAACCCTGAGGGACAGCTATGGTTAAAGGTTGTGATCTGGAGGAGCATCCAGCCAAGAAGAGTGAGGCATGATCAGATAAACAGGAGAACCAGGAGAGAGGTCTGTCCCAAAAACCTAGACAGGAGAATATGGAGAAGAGGGTCATGAACAATGTTGAAGGCTGTGGAATTTGAGGAGAGGGAGGCTGGAGAGGAGGCCATTGGGTTTAACAATGGACAGATCACTGATCATTTTAGAGAGAGCAGTTTTGGTGAAATGATTAAGTTGGAAGTCAGATTGTAAGGGGTGTAGAAGAGGGTGAGAGGAGAGGGCGTGGAGGTCAGTACCTATTACAGATGGCCTTTTCAAGGAGTTCGTCACAAAGGGCAGGAGAAATATAGAGTGATATGAAAGGCTCAAGGGAGAGTTTTTTTCAGGATGGAGACCACATGGTTATGTTTATAAGTAGTAGGGAAGGAGCCAGTAGACAGGGAGAAATTGAAAATAAGTGATAATTTTCATTATCATTGCAAGAAGAAAAGAAAATGAGTAGAAGAAGCATTGGTAAAATTGCCCTCAGAATTTCCATTTGTGCAAGCTGGCGCTTTTCTTAGAAAACTCTGCGAAATCAACACTCAACTGGCATAATAAACAGCTTTGGGAAAGTAGCAGGATGCAAAGGAAATCCATAAAAAGCACGGAGATTTCTAAATATACTAACAAATTATAGTAAATGAATAAAAAAATATACTCCTTAAAATAGTAACCAAACTCGCACTTTCACTGGTAAAGTTTGAAGTATATTCAATTTACTTCCACAAAATTGTAATGTAGTATTATTATGCCATCAACAATGGCGAATATGAAGAATTTAAAGAAATATTGGAAGGTGAATACAAAGTAAGGTAAACTGACAAAAGCAGAATTTAAAAGAATTAAATACATTAAATATTAAATAAAAATAAAACTCAGAGAAAATTCAAAGCCAAAACACAGGATCTCAGAGTTGGAAGGGACCACACTGGCCAACCAGCCTGGTGTGCACAAGACCAAGAAATCTACAAAAACAAGCAATCAGAGATGATTGGCCAACAACCTCCAAACACGGGCCTTGTGTGATCTCACAGGTCAGCTCATTCCATGTGGAGACAACGAAATGTTAAGAAGATTTATCTTCGTGTCTATATCGCCCCTTTGCAACTCCTCATTGCTCTCAATTGTGCCCTCTGGGATTAAGAAGGATGCATCCAATCCTTCCGCATGCCTATCCCTCCAAGGTGGCTAACATGCCCCCACTAAGCCTTTCTTTTCTCAGGCTCAACATTTCCAATTTCTTCAGCTCATTTTCTTGTCACTCAACCTCATTGGCCTTCATTAAGATTGTCCCCCTCTGGATACTTGGCAGCTGATCCCTGTCCTTCCTGAACACCGCACTCTCAATGTAGACTGATCACCCACCGCTATCCATTAAAACTCCCTTTGTTGCATGTGTGTATGTGTCTTTTTTTCAGATTAGTTGTCCTCTAATTATGTCTTCTCCATTTATTCTTGTGTTAGGTCTTTTGAACCCAAGTCTAAGATTTTACATTTATCCCAATGGTCTTATTATGTTTGGCCCAATATTCTAGCTTACCCCAAAGATCTAGTTCATAAAAAAATTGCTCCTAACACTTATCCAGGATGTTAGCTACCTCTCGTCCCTTTATATAATCTGCAAATTTGATTAGGATGCCATCTAGACCTTGAAGTCATCAGCAGAAATGTTCAACAGCCAAAGACCAAGCACAGAGCAATCCTTCTCAGAGACACAAAAGTCAGAAGTCAGCTCTGCTGGTCCGAGTCACACACACAGCTGTTCATCATTTACACCTTCTCCAGTTCTTTGGGAGTCTGTGGGTTTGTTCTGAAATCACATAAACCTCAACTCCAGGCCCACCAAGAGATCCTTACCTACTACCCCTCCAAAACTTCGATCACATTAATGGCGCAAGGAGAGAATGACCCAAGACCGAATGCCATGGGTTCCCCAATAGGCTTCCTTCATCTCACTGAACTCAGGCCTCTCCCCACCTTCTCACTCTATCCCTCCAACAACATTCTTTTTCATGTTACTCTTGCAACGTGCAGAAATGGTGCCCACTGGGACAGTGAAGAAGGGAACAGAATGGGATTGTTGAACAGGAGAAAATTAGGTTGTTCTCTAAAATCTTTCAGTAAGATTTGGTCATTCGTAGCACTCGGGTAAAAGCCGTGTTAACTGTCTTGAGTTGGGAGAGCAAGGTTACACTAATCTGCATTTTTCTTCATGTATGCTAACCAACATGGAGGCAGCTGGGAAAGCAATGTGCTCATCTGCATCACCCACCCTCACCAAGAGGATCTTGTGTACTGCACCAATAGCTGGTAACCCCTTTCCTGCAAGGGAGGAGTAAATGATAATAAGACCTTTCAGATTACAACCAAGACTTTTCAGCCATTTTTCAGTTGTGCCCAACCCTTCATAAACCCGCTTGGGGTTTTCTTGGCAAAGACACTGGTGTGGGTTGTCATTTCCTTCTCCAGCTCATTTGCCAGATGAGGAAACTGAGGCAAACAGGGTGAAGTGACTTACCCAGGGTCACACAGCTAGTAAGTTTCTAAGGCCAGATTGGAACTCAGGAAGATGAGTCTTCCTGGCCCAGCACTCTATCCACTATGCCACCTAGCTGCCCCACACCCAACTGCATTTCCAAAATGGTGACTACTCTGAGGCTCTGCCTCATCACTTTCAGGTCAGGTTTAAGAGTCCCAGATTACCTCAGTCAAGATGCAAATAGGTGACAGTTCTATAATGTCCAAGCTCAGGACAGGGATGAAGCTATTGGAAGGCTGAGAGACAGTGAGATGTGACTTCTCTTCATGTAACTCACCCCCTCTTCCTTTGGATGAGTCCTCGGACTTTAGTCCCAGGGAGAGACTGGGAGGCTGCCGTTCAGTCCGCTTGGTAAAGTGTTTTGCACGTACACTCTTGAGATGTCATTTCAATTGATTTAAGCCTCACACTAGAGCGTTTTCCAGAAGCAAGCCCAGCGGATTTTCCTTTCCATTAATACAAAACCCTTGTGTCTCCCAATCATACATGTGGTGGGTCGGATCTTCTCAGTCTGGGCTTTTTGGTTCATATTTTACTTCCCTGCTACATAAATGGACTCAGTTGTCTTTGCTTCTATTAGTATCTGCTAGACATTTTATTCAATTCAGTTGTGCACTGTTCTATCATAAAGGAATATTATTCCACTTACATATCATCAAAATAAGAATTGTAACCAATTTAAATTGTGAAAATTTTAAATAATTATTTATAACTGTTCTCATTACTTCAGCTTTTTAAAAGTTGCACATTTTTGGAAACCATTTATTATAGGATGCTTACTAAAACAAATGGTGTTGAGAGATATGACAGAAATTATTGTACTTCTAGCTTCTGAAGACTGGTTCTTGTAACCCAAAGATTGTTTGGCTTTCAGTTTACCTGCTTCACCTTCAAACATAGCAAGCAACACAAGGCACAGCTGATGTGCCTCCATGGAGAGTGTCGTGGCAGAGCATGACCATGTTAAGGTTCAAGTAAGGCTCACTCAAATTTGGACCAATCACTGTGAGCCATATTAAATCTTTGCTGCGATGTCTTCATTTCTATGTGAGTTGCATTTTGATTGGGTGTTTTTTAACTTAACTTTCATTGAAAAAAGTAGATGTGTTGATTCAAGTAGATAATAGAATGGTTTGGGCCATTGCTCTGTGTTCCACCTGAAAGTGCCTTGTGTGCCCAGCTGGGAGAGGCAGTGAGTCACTCAAAATGCATTTATTAAATGCCTACTATATGCAAAACACTACAAAAGGCAAAAGATACTGCCTGTCTTCAAGGATCTCACAATCTAATACAAGAGTTAGTATGAAAGCAACTGCATACAAACAAAACATATACTGGATAAATAGGGCAGAATCAGCGGAGAGAAGGCAGTGACATTAAGAGGGATTTGGAAAAGCTTCTTGTAGAAGGTGGGATTTTATCTGGGACTCTAAGGAAACCAAAGAAGTCTGGAGGCAGAGATAAGGAGAGAGGACATTCCAGATATGGGGACAGCCAATGAAAAGGCTTGGTGTCAGGAGATACCAGAAAGGAAGCCAGAGTACTTGGGCGGAGTAAGGTGGAAGATATTGGAGGTAAGAAGGGACTAGGCTATGAAGTGCTTTGAATGCCAAAGGATGATTTTATATTTAATCCTGGAGGTAACAGGAGTCACTGGAGTTTATTGAATAATTAGAATAACATGGTCAGACCTGCGCTTTAGGAAGACCAGCTCGACAGCTGGGTGGCTGATGGCCTGGAGGAGGGAGAGGTTTGAAGCAGAGATTTCAACGAATTCACGTGGGAGGTGATGGGGGTCTGCAGTAAGGTGACAGAGAGACGTGTCAGAAGAGGAAAAGGGAGTATATGAGAGATTTGAATGTAGAATCAACAAGACAGCTACAGAGTGGATATGGGCACTGGGCAGGTATGAGGCACTGAGGATGCATCTAGATTGTAGGCTGAGGTAGCTGGGAGGATGGTGACACGCTCAACAGAAATAAAGAATTTAGGAAGAGAAAAGGATTTGGACGGAGAGGAGAATAATCAGTTCAGTTTTGGACATGTCGAGTGTAATATGTCTACGGAACATCCAGTTTGAGATATCTAATAGGTACTTGGAAATATGAACAAATTAGGAGAGAGAATGGAGCTGGATAAATAGACTGAAGAATCATTAGAATAGAGATGTTGATTAAATTCATGGGTGCTAATGAGGTCACTAAGCAAAATAGCAGTGAGGAAGAAGAGAAGAGGGGTGACATAGTCAGACGTGATTTACAAAGATTATTTTTCAATCTGTGAGTGGGGGGGATTGGAAAGAGAATAGCCTGGAACTTTTGTACCCCAGTTCTTAGTGCTGCCCTGGCGCATGGTAAGGACTTAATAAATAAATGGTGACGGTTTGACTGACTGGCTGTAAGGAGAGGCTTACATTGTTCTGTTTTCACCTAGACAACAGAACCAAGGGCAATAGGTGAAAGATTTCCGTTTGATATAAAGTAAATCTGGAATCATCCCACTAGGCAATGGACTATATTAGGGAGTGTTACTTTCCCTACCATTGAAAGTCTGCAAGCAGAGACTGAATGACCAGTGGATGGGTAAGATGTAGGGGAGATTCTTGTTCATGTGTGTATTGGACCAGATGGATGCTGAGGTTGCTGCGAATTCTTGGATTAGGTTACCCTTTCTGACTGCTATAGACAATTCCCCATGAAACCACAAAGGACCCTCTGATTTCAACAGGCTCTTTTCTACCCCACCCCCAAACTGGGACATTTGGGTGGTACGTTGGCTAGCCAGAGTCTTCTTTCTCCAATGGTTGAGTCCAGACTTTTTAGAGAACTCATGATGTGTCATGAATGAGGACATGATTGGGAATTCTTTGAGTCTACTGGGGAAAGATGCCTTTAACCACTAGAGAAATAATCCTATTTATAGACTCTTCATTTGTAAGTGTGAGTTCCAATCTTTGCTGCATATCCTCACTAAGTGATATGGTGTATCCAAAGGCATTGACCATTGTACTACCCAGTTAACAATTACTCCCCTGTTCAAGCACTGGACAAGACCAGGCACTGGCAGAAAGGGGCAGCCCCCTTTCTCCACAATGGGTTTTTTATTTTCTTCTTGCTTTCAAGGCGTTGTCTGGCCTTCATTCAATCTTGACTTCCTGAATCATCCGCTCATTGTGTAACCTACCTGGCATTTTTGTAAAGTTTGAGGGAGGGTTATGCATAGTTTACTGAAACTATTGGCTTTGCTTCTTTTGGAAGTATTTTCCACAGTTTGAAGAATGCACTTTTAAGGACCTGGGATCACAAGATGCAAATCAAGAAGGGACCTTGATGGTCATTTAGTCCAACTGGGGAAACTAAGGTCCAGAGACAGGAAGAAATGTGCTCAAGGTCACCCAGACAGTGGGCCAAAAAGCCAGGATTCAGGTTCCCCTACTTCCCAGCCCATGCCCTTGCCTTGTGCCCTGCTCTCTTTTAATAATTAAACTTAGCCTAGGTCATCATGCAGAGAGCCTCAACATGGAATTATTTAGAGTAGCAATTATTAAACTGCAATCTATGGGACCCACAGACAGATTTCAGGGGGTCTATGAACTTGGATGGGAAAAGAATTCCATCATTATTTTCATTAACCCCCAACTAGAATTTAGCATCTCCTTCAATTAGGAATGGAGGTAACAAACATTATTTTGAGTACGTAGTTCATGGGCCCAATCAAAGGGGTTAATAATATAAAAATATTAAGAACCCTCAATCTAGAGCTAAGATGAGTTATTCAAAAATATTTCTTAACTTTGAGAAAAGATAATTTCCTTTTTCTCCTTCACTTCTGCCATATGAATTTCAGGCATAGAGAAAACAGAATCCTCTATGCTTGGCCTTAAATGTGTAGTGAATTGGACATACAGGCTCTCTATGTACTGGATGTGTGTCCTAGATGACATATGAGGTGCCTTGTTAGTAATCGTTCAGAGCAGTCATCCATTTCTTTTCCTTTACTCCTAGATTAAGCAACACAAACTCTGGTTAATGGTATAGAGAATCCAGTAATCTAGAACTTGAAGGTGGGCATCCTCTGTTGGGCAGTAGGGATATTGTGGCCAGTTAGTGCATGTGTAATTGTTATCCTGTGCAAAACCACTTGGCAGGTAGCTAGAGGGATGCCATTTGGTGGTCAAAATACATGCTATGCATGACTATAGTGAAAATATACTCAATAGGAAAGTATATGTAGAACCTATACAGAATTGTATGCAGTTGTGGGGAGGGAGGGGGGTAGTGGGGGGTAGGTGTGGGGGGGGATAAAATCTCAGTTGTATGGCAGTGATTGTTAAACATTAAAAAATAATAAAAAAAAATACATGCTATGGTCTCTGTTTGGTTAATTGAGTGACAACTTATTCTTCCATAGGCTTGCAGAAAGCAAGGAATGAGCCAGACACAGGCTGCTATTACTATTGGGGAATAGCTACTGGATGTGTGTGTGTGTGTGTGTGTGTGTATGTGTGTATCTTGGATATGAAACCCTAATCAGACAAATTTGCTACAAATATCTTTTCCCAATCAATCACTTCCAAAAAAACTCACTACCTTTATTATTCTGGGTGCATTAATTTTATTTATGCAGAAGTTTTTCCATTTCAAATAATCAAATCTATCTATTTTATCTTTTGTAATTGCCTCTACCTCTTGTGGTTGCATCCTGGGCCATCTCCAGTCATGCTGATGAATTTCTGGTCATTGGATCCAGATGGCTCAGGAGGAGAAAGTGACGTTGATGATCTTGCACAGCCCTCCCTCACTCAAAACAAAGTCAAGTGCAAGTCATGTCATCATTTCTCTGATGTCATGGTTCTCTTCAAAAACAAAGGATGAACACAACCTCTTGTTTAATTAAGAATATATCTCCTACCCATAGCTATGAGAAGTACATGATCTGTTTCTCTTCTCATTTTTATGGCATGATCTTTAATATTAAGATTACATATCCATTTAGGATATATTGCAGAATATGGTGTAAGACTTTGGCCTAATCCTAATTTCTGCTTTCCAGTTTTCCCAGCCATTTTATCAAATAAGGAGTTTTTTCTTAAGCAATTTATGTTGTCCATTTTAGCAAACACTGATTTGTTAAGTTCCATTGTTTCTGATTCTCACTTTCTTAATCTGTTCCATTGATCTACCTCTTTATTTTGTAACCAATATTAAATGATTTTCATGACTGCTGCGTTATAATATAGTTTAAAGTCTAGAAGTGTTATTCCCCCTTTGTCTTTACCTCTTTTCATCATTTCCCTTGATATTTTAAATCCTTTTTTTCTAAATGAATTTTGTTATTTTATTGAGTTCCATAAAGTATCTCCTTGGAAATATAATTAGTAGAGCATACGTGTAAATGAATTTGGGTAGTGTTGTCATTTTCATTATATTGGCACAGCCTGGCCTTGAGATTAACTATTCCTCCAGCTATTTCAGTTCTTTATTTCCTTCAGGAGTATTTTGTAATTGAATCTAGGCAAATCTTTTGTGCACTCTAGCAAATCAATCCCTAGATATTTATTGTGCTTCCTGATTATTTGGAATGGGATTTCCCTTTAATAGAATAGCTTTAATTAATTGTTTCAATTAGCATATTTGCTAATTCTCTACGTTTTGCCAAACATATCATAACAACAATCAATCAGTCAATGTTTATTAAGTACCTACTATGTAGCAGGCACTGTGTTAAGTGCTAGGGTTCCAAAAAGAGGCAAAAGACAACCCCTTCCCTCAAGGAAATTACAATCTAATGAGGGAGACAGCATGTAACCAAATACATACAAAGCACATATATACAGGACGAGCAGGAAATAATTAACAGAGGAAGGTGCCAGGGTTAAGAGAGGTTGGGGAAGGCTTCTTAGAGAAGGTGGTATTTTGGTTGGGATTGACAGAAAGCCAGAGAGATCATTAGTCAGAATAGAGGAAGATGAGCACCCTGGGTATGGGGGACAGCCACAGGAAATACACAGAACTAAGAGGTGAAATGTCTTATTTATGGAACAGCCAGGAAACCAAACGTCATGAAGTAAAGAGGATATATTAGAGAACAAGGCAGAAGAAAACTGGAAAGATAGGAAGGGGCTATGTCACGAAGGGCTTTGAAAGCCAAACGGAGCGTCTTATTGATCATGGAGACAATAGGAGGAGGATGATATTAACAGACCTATACTTTAGAAAAATCCCTTAGTGGCTGAATAGAGGGTGGGTTTCAATGGAGAGAGACATGAGGCAGGCAAACCCTTTAGAAAATATTGCAATAATCCAGGAGTGAGTTGATGATGGTCTGTACTAGGTGGGGGCTGTGTCAGAGGAGAGGAGAGGGCATACATGAAAGATGTTGCAAAGGTGAAATCAGCAGGCCTTAGCAATAAATTGCCTACAAGGGTTGGGGGGGGGGGGGACGGTGAGAGATAGCGAGGAATCCATGATGATTCCTAGATTGTGAACCTGAAGGACTGGGAGGATGGTGTTGCCCTCTACAGTAATAGAGAAAGTGGGGGGAAAGGGAAAAGATAATAAGTACTGTTTTAGACATATTGAGTTTAATATGTGTAGTATGAGATGTCTCAAAAAACAGTTGGAGATGTGAGACTGGAGGTCAACAGAGAGTTTGGGATAGCAGATTCCATAACCATCAGCACAGAGATGGCAATTAAAGCCATGGGAGCTGGTGAGATTACCAAGTGAAACAGTGGAGAGGGAAAAGGGCCCAAAACAAAATCCTGAGTGACAATACAGTTAGAGGGTATGGCATAGAAGATCGAGCAAAGGAGACAGAGAAGGAGTGGTCAGATAGGTAAGAGGAGAACCAGAAGGGAGTGTTATCCTGAAATCCTAGAGAGAAGAGATATCAAAGAGAGGTGAGTGATCAACAGTGTTAAAGGCTGCAGGGAGATCAGAGAGAGTGAGGATTGAGAAGAACCATTGGATTTGACAACTAAGAGATGATTAGTACCTTGGAAAGAGAAATGTCAGCAGTGATAAGGTCAGAAGCCAGACCGAAAGATGTAAAAAGAGTGAGAGGAACCTATTTTAGACAGCCTTTTCAAGGAGTTCAGCCACAAAGGGCAGAAGAAATAAAGGACAATAGTTATCAGGGATCAAAGGGACAAGCGAAGGTTTATCAAGACAGGGAAGACATGAGCATGTTTGTAGACAGTAAGAAATGAGCCAGTAGACAGGGAGAGATTGAAAATAAGTGAAAGAGTGGGCATGACAGAGGGAGAAAGCTGTTGGAGATGATGGGATGGAATGAGATCCCTTGAACAAGTAGAAGGCTTAACTTTGGTAAGAGCTCCCTCTTCATGTGAGACAGAGATGAAGAAGGAAATAGTGAGGTATCTGAGTGACAGGAGATAAAGAAAGAGGAAGAAGAGGGTTCTCAGCAAATGGCCTAAATTTTTTGGTAAAACATAAGGCAAGGTTCTCAGTTGAGAGAGTGGGAGAAGAGGGAAACAATGTGAGATTTGAGAAGGGATAAAAAGGGTTAGAAGAGCCATGGTGGAGAATGAGATAGTGAGTTGATAAGAGGGGATTACCTAGCAGCAGTGAAGGCCCAATTCAGGTTCTGAAACATAGATTTGTAGTGGACCCAGTCAGAATTGTATCACATCAGCCAGTATCAGATTGTCAGTGAGTAGGGATAGTTTCATCTCTTCTTTACCTATCTGTTGTCTTTAATTTCTTTTTCTGGTCTTTTTCCTCTCACTAATGTTTAGGAGATATATTCTTCATGAAATGGAGAAAGGCAAATTCCAAAAGATAAAAAAGATAACTTTGATTATATTAAATTTAAAAGTTTTTGCACAAACAAAATTAATTCACCTAGGAAAAGAATGGAGGAGCTCAAATGAGGGGGATCTTTATTTCAGATTTCCTGGATTAGTGTTTGATATCCAAGATACATGGACAACTAATATATATCAAGCTTTCCAACTTCATGGAATCAAAGTTATCTATTATCTTTTGTGGTTATTCCTATGCCTTCACTAGTTAAGAATATATCTTCTACCCCAGACCATAAGAGGTATGCAATCTTCTTCTAATTTTTGTACAATGATCTTTAATTTTAATATCTCACACACACACACGTTTCAAGATCCCAGATATCCCCAGATAATTTATGTGGTTTGTATTTATTTAGAAGATGATTTTAAACTATATATAGATATAAAATTAAAGATCATAATGCAAAAAAAAATGGAGACACAAAGAGCCAGACATAACTGAAATGACTGAAGATATGAATATGTGCATATATATACATACAGATACATATAAACACACACACACATATATATACATATAATTCATTACGGACTACAAGGTGCTGGTCTTAAGGCTAATTTCTTCTGACTTCCATTTTCCCAGCAGTTTTTTTTTTTTTATCAAACATGGAGTTCTTTCCTAAGTAACTTTTTTCAGCTCATTGAACACTTGGTTATTGCGTTCCATTGTTTCTGAGTCCCTTTAATTCCATCTAACCCATTGCTCTACTTTTCTACTTGGAAAAAAGAGTCCCAGATGGTTGTGATGGTTTGTGATCGACAAGGCAGCCTGTCCTCTGGAAGTGCTCGACTCTCTTCGTCCAGACTTCGCTCATGATTGCCCTTCATAGTTCCTAGATACTCTTAACATTCTAGTTCATCCCTTTCCTTGACTATTCCCTTGATATTCTGTCGTTTCTCCAGTTGGATTTTGCTGTTGGTTTCTTAAGTCCCGTTAAATTTTCCTTTGATAGTCTGAGTAGCATAGCATGAAAATTTTCAATTACTTTTGGCATATTATGGTTTTCATTATATTAGCACAGACCATCCAGAAGAATTGAACATTCTTTCATCTATTTAAGTTGCTCTTTTTTTTCCCTGAAGGAGCCCTTTGTAACTGAATCTGTACAAGTATGTTATGGATGCTTTGTTAGATCGATCGTATTTATTTGGAACGTGATTTCTCTTTTTATAACTGCCTCTTGAATTTTGTTATTATTATGTGGAAATACCACGAATCTTATGAGTTTATTTTGTAGCCTGCCACTTTGCTCAAGTGATTCATTGTGTCGATTTACATCTTTATCGATTCCCTAGCATTTTCTAAATAAATCATCATATTTTTAGCAATCAGAAGCAGCTAGAGGTGCAGTGGATAGAGTATCCAGCCTAAAGTCAAGAGGACCTGAGTTCAATTCACCCCTAGGCACTTACTAGCTGTGTGACCTGGGGCAAATCATTTCAGCTCTGTTGGCCTCACCTGGAAAATGGGATAATGACAGCAGTTACTGCCTAGGGTTATTGTTCAAATCGAATGAGGTAATAATTGTAAAACATTTAACATAATACCTAGCACATAGTGAGTGCTTTATAAATGCCAGTTATTGTGGATAAAGATGGTTTTATCGGCTCTATACCTTAACTTATGCCTTTAATTTCTTTCTCTTTTCTTGTTGCTATGGTTAATATTTCTATTATTATATTAAATAATTACCGGGAGAATGGGCTTCCTTGCCTTGTTCCTATATTTATCCAGAAAGTTTCTATTCCATCTCTACCACATACTATGTTTGTTTAGGTTTGGATGGATATTGTCTGGTGTTTTTAACTGGCAGTTTTATTCTTTTGAATTTTGCATGGTAAGGCCATCTGTACATGTTCCTTTGGTCAAAAAAAGGCCTATTTCCCACCTCTGACTCCTAGTAAAGAAAGTATCTGTGGAGATGAGTCACACACAGCCTAAAGAGGAGTGATAATGTGATTGTCTATGCCTCCCTAGGAGTTCTTGGAGGAACCAACAAAGCAGAGGGAGAGGTCACATTGGGGAGGGGGGGGTTCTTCTAACTTGGTCGGCTGTTGTCCTTCATCTTCGAAGAGGACCAAAATGACATCACCATTGTAAAGTGAAATTTCAGTGTGTCCTTCTGTGGCTGATCAGACCAATATGAGCTCGGAATGCTCTATCACAGGTTGGGCACAGATAGTCCGTGTGAATATTTGGGGTGGATATCCCAAATTTGCACATCCTGCATTTACGTTGTGCTGTCTCACCTTTGCTCAAAGAGCACAGCACCCTTTCTGATGTGGGCACGCCATGCTGAGCAGTCCTGTGCCAGTGTCTCCCATGTTGCACAGTCAAATCCAAAGTTCTTGAGAGTGTCCTTGTATCATTTCTTCTGGCCACCATGTGATCGTCTGCCCCATGCAAGTTCTCCATAAAATAGTCTTTTTGGCAAGCGTACATTTTGCATTCAAACAACATGGACAGCCCATTGGAGTTGCGCTCTCTGAAGCATAGTTTGAATACTTGGCAGTTCAGCTCAAGCAAGGACTTCAGTGTCTGGTACCTTATCTTGTCAGGTGATCCTCAGAATCTTCCCGAGACAGTGCAAATGGAAAAGATTCAGTTTTCTGGCATGGCACCGGTAGACTGTCCATGTTTCACAAGCATACAACAATGAGGTCAGCACAATGGCTCTGTAGACTTTCAGTTTGGTAGTCAGTCTAATACCTCTTCTCTCTCAAACTTTTCTTCAGAGCCTCCCAAACACTGAACTAGCTCTGGCAATGCGTGCACCAACCTCGTTGTCAATGTGTACATCCCTGGAAAGTACAATACCAAGGTAAGTGAACTTATCCACAGCATTCAAAACTTCTTCATTTGTTGTAACCGATGGTTCCATGTATGGATGGTATGATGATGGCTGATGGAGCACTTGTGTTTTCTTGGTGTTAATTATTAGGCCAAAATTAGCACAGGCAGCAGAGAATTGATCCGTACTTTGTTGCACCTCAGCTTTGGAGGCTGCATTGAGTGCACCATCATCTGCAAACAGAAAATCATGCACCAACACTCCTTCCACTTTGGTCTTGGTTTGTAGCTTTTTCAAATTGAAGAACTTACCATTATTACGGTAGTTGACCTTGACACTGTGTTCATCCTCATTGAAAGCATTTGTCAACATGGCTGAAAATATCATGTTAAAAAGCATGGTAGCAAGTACACATCCCTGTTTCACTCCATTGGTGACTGGGAAGGCATGAGAGCTTTTTCCATTATCCAGAACCTGGACAAACATGCCATCATGAAAATGATGTACAACATTGATGAACTTTTCCAGGCAACCAAATTTTGACACAATTTTACATAAGCCCTCACGACTAATAGTGTCAAAGGCCTTGGTCAGATCTACAATCTTTGTGTACAGACCTCTGTTCTGCTCCTGGCATTTCTCCTGGAGTTGCTGGGCAGCAAACACCATATAGACTGTTCCTCGGCCCTTTCTGAAGCCACACTGGCTCTCAGGTATATGACCATCTTCCAGGTGAAGGATCAACCTATTAAGGAGGATTCTAGCAAGAATTTTGCCAGCAATGACTAAGAGAGAGATTCCCCTGTGATTGTCACGGGATGACCTATTCCCTTTACCTTTATAAAGATGGACAATGGAGGCATCCTTGAACTCCTGGGGGTTTGGGGGATAACCTCCTCTTGTCATATAACCTGGACAATTTCAGTCAGTTTTTGTATGAGTACTGGTCCCCTTGCCTTGTAAATCTCAGCTGCAATAGAATCACCACCAGGAGCTTTGCCACAAGAAAGGAGCCTAATGACCCTCAAAACCTCTTCTTCAGTTGGAGGTTCAGCTAAGGAAGGATTGACTTCAACCTGAGGTAAATGGTCAATGGCCTCAACATTGATTGATGATGGTCTGTTGAGAACACTATGAAAGTGTTCAACCCATCTCTCTAGGAACATGTCCTTATCACTAATCAATGTGGCTCCATCAGCACTGAGTAGTTGTGATATACCATAAGTTTTTGGTCCATAAATACCTTTCAGGGAATCATAAAAGCTCCTTGGATTGTTACAATCAGCATAAAACAGAATTTCATCTGCCTTCTTACTGAGCCAGGAATCTTGCATCTCCCTACGCTTTGCTTATACTTTGTTTTTGATGGAATTAAATGCTGCATTCTTAGAGGTGGATGAACTATTCTGCTGGTAAATCCTGTGGAGTCTCATTTTTCATTTAGAACCTTCTGAATTTCCCCATCATTTTCATCAAACCAGTCTTGGTGTTTACGAGTGTTCTGAGCCAGATGAGCAAATGCAGTGCTGTACACCAAACCTCTGAGAGCTGCCCACTCCTTTTCTGCTCCACTGTTGCCAACTGTACGTTGGCTTAACTTTTCCTCCAAGTCAGCCACAAACAGTTCACATTCAGAAAAGAGCTCTAATTTGTTGACGTTAATTCTTCTGGTAGTCAGTTTGTCTTGGGGGGAGTGCTTTTGATGAATGGGAATATTTAACTTGGAAAGGATAAGTCTATGATCAGTCCAGCACTCTGCAGCACACACTGCCTTTGTCACTCTCACATCTTGTCTATCTCTTCTCCTTACAATCACATAATCTTTTAGATGCCAGTGTTTGCTGCGAGGGTGCATCCTTGAAGTTTTATTGCATTTAGGTAAACAGAAGACAGTATTGGTGATGAGAAGATCACGTGATGCACAAGTCTTCAGCAGTAAATGACCATTGCTGTTGTTGTTTCCAACTCCATTCCTCCCTAGGTCTCCCTGCCAAGTCTGGTAGTCTGAGCCTACTCTAGCATTAAAGTCACCCAGAATTAGAAGCTTGTCCTCTTTTGGCACATTGATGATAAGGGTCTCTAGGTCTTCACAAAAGGGGTTCTTCTAAAGTGAGGGTCTAAAGTCCAGGGTCAGAGTGAGTTTCCTAAATGAAGAAGTTTCATCTAGACATACACCCCAAGAAAGCCAATGACAGTCAGTCTACAAGCATTTATTAACCACCTACTATGTGCCAGGCACTCTATTCAAGTTCTGGGGATACAAAGACTGGCAAGAGGTGCAGCATGATAAGGGAGACAGCATGCCAACAAGTATGTACCCCCAAAAAGCTATGCACAGGATAAATAGAAAAAATTCAGTGGAGGAAATGTTATGGGGGATTGGGAAAGGTTGCCTGTAGAAGATAAGATTTTAGCTGGGATTTGAAGGAATTCAGAAAAGCCAAGAAGTAGAGATAAGGAGAGATAGTGTTCCAGGCATAGGGGACAGTCAGATAAAATGCTTAGGGCAGAGAAATGGAGTGTCTTCTTCAAGGAACAGCAAGGAGGAAAATGTGACTGGATGAAAGAGTAAGGTATAAGGTGATTAGAAAAGTACAGGGTGGAGGGTTGGGTTATGAAGGCATTTTAATGACAAGCAGAAGAATGTGTTTAAAATTTGATCCTTGGGGGGGCAGAGCCAAGATGGTGGTGTAGAAACACACAAATGCCCTAGCTCCAAACCCACAGCCCATGAAATATCTGTAGAAAAGAGCTGCCAATAAATTCGGGAGCAGGAGAAACCACATAACAGCGGAGCGGACAAGATTTCTGTTCCAGAGAGCCTGAAAACCTCTCGCAAAAGGTTCTTCACGCCCCAGACTGGGAGCCGAGCACAGCCCTGCCGCGGCCGCCCAGTGCCGAGAGGAGCAGATCTGACTGGGGAGCAGATCCGAGCAGGCTTCAGGGACAGAATCTCTAGCAGCCACGCGGGTCCCTCCACCCACAGGTGACAAGGGTCAGTGAGAGGGTCTCTTCGGGGGGTCGAGAGGGGAGTGGGGAGCCCCCATGACTCAGGCCCCCTCGGGAGGCACCAGCAGAGGTAGGAGCAGACCAGGGCTCCCCAAGCAGGCAGGAGCCTGGATCCATTGTTGAAGCTCTCTGCATAAACCCCCTGAGGGAACTGAGCCTGTGAGGCGGCCCTGCCCCCAGCCAGGTGGCTGAACTTGATCTCACACTGAATAGCAGCCCTGCCCGCGCCCAAAGCCCTGAGGCTGGGAAGCAGCATTTGAGTCTCAGACCCCAAGTGCTGGCTGGGAGGATCCGGAGGCAAGGTGGGTGTGAGGAGAATATTCAGAGCTCAAGTCACTGGCTGGGAAAATGCCCAGAAAAGGGAAAAAAACCAAGACTATAGAGGGTTACTTTCTTGGTGAGCAGGTTTCTCCTCCCCTCCTTTCTGATGAGAAAGGGCAGTGCTCACCATCAGGGAAAGTCACGGAAGTCGGGGCTTCTGTATCCCAGCCCATTCAATGGGATCAGACCTGGGAAAAGCTCAAAAAGAGCTCAGAAAATTTTGAAAATTATGTTAGACAGATGGAGGAAAAGTTAGGAAGAGCAATAAAAGACTTGCAAGCAAAGTATGAACAGCAGATCAGCACCCTGCTAAAGAAGACCCAAAAAAATGCTGAAGAAAATAACACCTTGAAAAATAGGCTAACTCAATTGGCAAAGGAGGTTCAAGAAGCCAATGAGGAGAAGAATGCTTTCAAAAGAAGAATTAGCCAAATGGAAAAGGAGATTCAAAAGCTCACTGAAGAAAATAGTTCTTTCAAAATTAGAATGGAACAGATGGAGGCTAATGACTTTATGAGAAACCAAGAAATCACAAAACAAAACCAAAAGAATGAAAAAATGGAAGATAATGTGAAATATCTCATTGGAAAAACAACTGACCTGGAAAATAGATCCAGGAGAGATAATTTTAAAATTATGGGCCTACCTGAAAGCCATGATCAAAAAAAGAGCCTAGACATCATCTTCATGAAATTATCAAGGAAAACTGCCCTGAGATTCTAGAACCAGAGGGCAAAATAAATATTGAAAGAATCCACCGATCACCACCTGAAAAAGATCCAAAAAGAGAAACTCCTAGGAATATTGTGGCCAAATTCCAGAATTCCCAGGTCAAGGAGAAAATATTGCAAGCAGCTAGAAAGAAACAATTCAAGTATTGTGGAAATACAATCAGGATAACACAAGATCTAGCAGCTTCTACATTAAGGGATAGAAGGGCATGGAATAGGATATTCCAGAAGTCAAAGGAACTAGGACTAAAACCAAGAATCACCTACCCAGCAAAACTGAGTATAATACTTCAGGGGAAAAATTGGTCTTTCAATGAAATAGATGATTTTCAAGCATTCTTGATGAAAAGACCAGAGCTAAAAAGAAAATTTGACTTTCAAACACAAGAATGAAGAGAAGCATGAAAAGGTAAACAACAAAGAGAAGTCATAAGGGACTTATAAAAGTTGAACTGTTTACATCCCTACATGGAAAGACAATATTAGTAACTCTTGAAACTATTCAGTATCTGGGTACTGGGTGGGATTACACACACACACACACATGCACACGCACACACACATAGAGACAGAGTGCGCAGAGTGAATTGAATAGGATGGGATCATATCTTTAAAAAAATGAAATCAAGCAGTGAGAGAGAAATATATGGGAGGAGAAAGGGAGAAATGGAATGGGGCAAATTATCTCTCATAAAAGAGGCAAGCAAAAGACTCATTAGTGGAGGGATAAAGAGGGGAGGTGAGAGAAAAACATGAAGTTTAATCTCATCACATTCCACTAAAGGAAGGAATAAAATGCACACTCATTTTGGTATGAAAACCTATCTTACAATACAGGAAAGTGGGGGTGAAGGGGATAAACAGGGTGGGGGGGATGATGGAAGGGAGGGCATGGGAAGGAGGGTGCAATTTGAGGTTGACACTCACGGGGAGGGACAGGATCAAAAGAGAGAATAGAAGTAATTGGAGGCAGGATAGGATGGAGGGAAATATAATTAGTCTTATACAACACGACTATTATGGAAGTCATTTGCAGAACTACACAGATTTGGTCTATATTGAATTGCTTGCCTTCCAAAGGGAGGGGGTAGGGAGGGAGGGAGGAAAAGAAGTTGGAACTCAAAGTTTTAGGAATAACTGTCGAGTACTGTTCTTGCCACTAGGAGATAAGAAATACAGGTAAAGGGATATAGAAAGTTATTTGGCCCAACAGGACAGAGGAGAGGATGGAGACAAGGGCAGAGAGGAATGATGGAGGAGAGAGCGGAGTGGTGATGGAGGCAATTGGAATGCTCGGTGTTTTGGGGTGGGCGGAGGGGACAAGGGGGGAGAAAATTTGGAGCCCAAAAATTCTGTGAAAATGAATGTTAAAAGTTAAATAAATTAATTAATTAAAATAATAAAAAAAATTTGATCCTTGGGGGTATTGGAAGCCACTGATGTTTATTGAATAGGTGACATTGCTCAGTCCTGTGTTTTAGGAAAATCACTTTGGCAGCTAATAGAGGATGGACTGGAGTGGGAAGAGACTTGAGGCAAGAAGAAAGTCCCCATACACATCAGAATATACCAGCTGTTATGATAGCAAAGATAAAGAAACAAAGGAAATGCCTATTGATCAGGAAATGGGCTGAACAAATTGTGGTTCATGAACATAATGGAATGTTACAAATATGGCCAAGTTAGAAAAGCACGGAAAAATACACAAGAACTGATGCAGAGTAAAGTATGCAGAGCCAAGAAACCAGGATAGGCAATGTTTACAGCTATGTTAATAGAAAAAATAACCACAAAATAATCAAAAGTGAATGTTGCAAAATTACAAAGAATAAGAATGGCCCTACAGAAGAGATATGAGAAGACACCACCACTCCACTTCTTTGCATAAGTGAGAAATCATGAGTGGGAAACATTTCATATTTTTTCAGACTTTTTCAATGTATTGATTAGATTTACTGATTTATTTTCTCTTCCTCTTTTTTCTCTAAAAAACATTTAATGTTGGATGGATATTTGGAGGGAAGGATATGAGAAGTTCTAATGACATAAAATTTTTACATATCAATTAAAATTATTTTTAAATAATAAATATGTCATTTAATCCCTCTGGTAAGTAAAATAAAATACTATGGATGAGTGTGGGTGAGGAAAAGGAGAAAATACAAAATAGAAGATAAAAAGTAGAAAAATCAGAAAGTTTCATGTAACAGACTTTCTACTTAACAAATTATTTCTCTTCCCAGGGAAACATTTTTTGTTTTGTTTTGTGAGACATTAAATAGTAAGGATCAATCAAAATTTCAACTATCTTGGTAGAGGAACAGTCAAAATGTGACAGACCCTCTCTGATCGATGGCAGAGATTTATTCCCAAACAACTCCATTATGTAAATTCTGGTATTTGTCTTTCAGCTCCATCAAAAACCAAAGAAGACTTAGAAAAATCAAATCAAATTCTTATACAATGTGTCATCCATCTGACTTGTTGGATTTCTTATAAGATCCACTGTGGACTGTCCATTGGTTTCTACAGCAGTTATAAATCATTTACTTCTAAAGGTCAACACACTAGAGTGACATCTGCATGGAAGTTTCAGAGTCTAGAGGACATCATGCATTGTGGAAAACCATAGCATTTAGTTGGGAGGATGGAATGAGCATGGCTCTCCAGGCTACCTATTGCTAAAAGATGTATTTGCTAACCTTGTGCCTTAGGGTTTATGGAGCCTACCTTTCAGCCACATAATGAAAACAATGGGTCCCAGCCTTTCACAAATATGGAAGCTTGGTATCCAAGGCTTTCACCTAACCCTAGGTGTTAGGTAAAGTTTGGAGGATTATTGGAGTATTGGTCATTGCACCCAGTCAGAAAATCAAGCAACTTCACCATATGCTGCCACCTAGCAAACTATAATACCTTCTCCTACAAGCTCCTCATTCACAAAGTTGAGAGAGAAAAAACATCAAAATTCATAGCAGAGATCAAGAAAGGAAAATGGCAACACCTATCAATGTCCAGTGCTACCCCAGAACCCACTACAGTCCCAGTCATAGCCAGACCTGAACTCGCCCAGACTTGAAGCAGTTGTCTCTCTAGCTCCTCAGATTCCTGAGTCTCTCACTGCTTGCAGCAGGAGGTGTTTATCCTAACTCCTTCCTCCATCCCTGGCACAATTTTCTATTGCTGCCAGATGTCCATCCCCATTTCCCATCTCTACTCCAGCTATGGAGGAGTCCCCACTTCCTCATCTGTATTCTGTGCTGCTCCTCACCCTTCATCTGCATTCCTGCTACAGACTTCCTCTGCCCACAGTAAATGTTGGTCCTCATCCTCCATCATCCCTCCCCCTTATGCAGCTCTTCATTGATCCCAATAGATGTTTATCCTCACTTCCCATCAGTACCTCTACCATCACTCTCCACTACTCTCAGCAGATGTTAGTCCTCTGTGCCATCAGTGCTTCCAATGGGTCCAGAAGCTCACCTGACTTGGTCTTGAGGCCCTCCACTACCCAGGCTGCCCTCTCCTGGATACATTCCTAGTAATGAATGTCTTTTCCTCTCCTTTTCCAGGTCCCTTTGTGGCTCTCCAGACTTCCCCATAAAGTCTTAGCTGCCTTTTCCACCCTGGAAGATCCCATCTCCCCTCTATCTCTTTGCTGATCACTGAGTTCCTCCTCAAAATTCCAAATTGAGGAGATGTCAAAGTTGCTCACCCTATCACTCCCTGTCCAGCTCTTCTCCTGAAACTCTCAACTTCTCCACCCTGCCCTGGCCATGGTATCACCTCCTTGAGGGACTCAATTCCATCAAAGCCTTCGAAGAGATCATATGCTAGGACCATGCAATGTGTCCTTGCAAAGGGTACTGAGAGACTACCAGGGCTGCAGCTACCAGGAGTTTATGTTTCAGCATCTGATAGAGGTTTGCATAACATGAACATGCCTGTGTCCTCACAACGGCAGACCTTTAGGTGCAAAAAGATATCGTGTATTTGGCTGTAGTCATGATTGAAAATATTCATTCCACATTCCTTCATAGTCTACTATATGCAGGTTACCATGCAAGGCCTTGAGTGGGGAATGGAGAGGATTCAGGGCCCCAGTTCTTAAGGACCTTCTAATCAAGTTGAAGAGATAAGACACAGATGGAGGGTAGGATGTGAGGAGCCACTTACATGAGCAGGTTCCCCTCTAGAGCCACTTACACAAGTACATTCCCCTCTATTGTGCTCCAGAGCCTTTGGCTGCCTGGTAGCATTTTTTTCCTTCCTTAGCCTGGGCTTGGTTGGAGTTCAAACAAACCTTGAATTAGATTGTGACTCTTGCTGACCAATCTGGAGACCTATGACAGGAGTCTAGGCAAGGAGACCCTGAGCTATGCTGGTAGCTATGGGATAGCAGAGAAGGGACCTATGGGACATATGCTGTGAAGGTAAAAGAGACCAGGACTGGTGAGAGATAAGATGGGCCCTACTGATCTCATTTTACCGATATGAAAATGGAGACTTAGAGAAGACACAGTCTCACTACTGACTTTCCCCATGACAGCCTTGAGGTAGGCTGGAGTGATGACAGGAAAGAGGAAATGGCCCTGGTTCTCCTGCCAGGACAGCCCCAGGTAAGAAATTGGCATCACCTTTGAGTGAGCCAGAATATGGTCTTGTTTCAGGAATCAGTGACATTGAAGGACGTGGCTGCAGACTTCACCTAGGACAAGTGAAAGGAGATGGACACTGATCAGAAAAACCTTTCTTTGTTAGAGAACTGTCAACACCTTGTCTCCTGGGGTTCCCAGGGTCCAAACCAGAAATGATCTCCCAGTTAGAGAAAGGAAACGTGCCCTGGAAACCAAACCAACCAAAGCAGGGGTTCTCACAAGGATAAAACATGGACCAGGAAAGTGGCTTCAGGCTTTGGGAGCTGCTTCTGCCAGATGTCTGGGGGAGGACTGAATCCTCCTCACTTCCTATTCTTGCTATGTGGTCATCAGGACCCTGATTTAGGTACCCTCCTTGGAGCTGCTGACCAAAAACTTGACCCTATGGTTGGTGAAATTCCTCCAGATTCCCTTACTCTGGAGACTTGCTGTGACATTATGGACTCATCTTCAATACAGGGCTTTGGTTTGAGATTGGCATCCAGAGAAAGACTGGAAAGATATGGTCCCTGGGATTACAAAATGAGAAAAGCTTGGGAATATGATGGCAAGGTAGAGAGGCAGAAGAGAAATCAAGGAGAGCAACTGAGGCAACTCACAATTGCTCCCAGGAACAGTGCTTATAAGAAAAGTGTCTATAAAAGTAATCCCTTTGAAAGGAATTTCAAATTGGGGTCATTTCTAGTGCCATGGAAGAGAGGAAAACCAAATCCTCCCCAAAGATGATACATTTAGAAAGCAATTCATTCAGCTTCCCACCATAACTGAATATTATAGACTATATACTCTGGGAAGATTTACAAGTACAATAAACACTAGAAGACCTCCATTTACCACTCAGACCTTTCTTACTGTCATATACTACATAGTAGAGGTGAATCACGTGGATAGGAAAACGTCAGATGAGATGTCTTACTGTACATAAGAGAGCTCAGACAGGACAAAGGCCCTATATGTATATAGCAAATGTAGGAAAGTTTTCAGTTAGAAGGGACACCTTAATCAATATACAAATAAGAGAGAAACTCTTTGAGTATAAAGAGTATGAGGAATTATGTTACAAAGCAGCAATCATCCAAACTCTTTGGTACTGGCTAAGAAATAGAGTGATGGCTCAGTGGAATAATTAGGTACACAAGACACAGTAGTCAATGACTATGCTAATCTACTGTTTGATAAAGCCAAAGACTCCAGATTCTGGGATAAGAACTCACTACCTGACAAAAACTGCTGGGAAAACTGGAAAAGAATATGGCGGGAGCTAGGCATAGACCACCATCTCACGCCCTACACCAAGATAAGGTCGAAGTGGGTACATTATTTAGACATAAGCAAATTGGGAGAGCAAGAAATAGTTTGCCTGTCAGATCTATGAAAAAGGTAAGAATTTGTGACCAAACAAGAGATAGAGAATGTTATGAAATACAAAATAGATAATTTTGATTGCACGAAATTTAAAAGGTTTTGCATACAGAAAACCAATGCAACCAAGATTAAAAGGAAAGCAGAAACCTGGAAAACAATTTTACAGCAGGGTTTCTGATAAAAGCCTCATTTTTAAATATATAGAGAACTGAATTAATTTTTTAAGAATATGTCATTCCTCAGTTGATAAATAGTCAAAGTATATGAACAAGCAGCTTTCAGATGAAGAAATTAAAGCTATAGTCATATGAAAAAAATGCTCTAAATCAATTAATTAGAGAAATACAAATTAAAACAACTCTGAGGTACTACTTCACACCTATCAGATGGGTTAATGTGACAGAAAGGGAAAATGATAAATGTTGAAGAAGATGTGGGAAAATTGGAACACTAAGGCATTGTTGGTGGAGTTGTGAAGTGATCTAACCATTCTGGAGAGCAATTTGAAACCATCTTATAGCCAAAAGGGTCATAATACCATGCATACCCTTTGATTCAGTAGTACCACTACTAGGTCTATAACCCAAAGAGATCATAAAAAAGGGGAAAGGATCAACATGTACAAAAATATTTCTAACAGCTCTCTTGTGGTGGCAAAGAACTGGAACTTACAGGGATGCCCATCAATTGAGGAACAGTTGAACAAGTTGTGGTATATGAATGCAATGGAATGCTATTGTGCGATAAAAAATGATGAGCAGCAGGACTTCAGAAAAACATAGGAAGACTTATATGAACTGATGCTGGGTGAAATGAACAGAACCAAAGGAACATAGTACACAGTAGCTAACATTGTGCAATACTAGTTATTGCACAAAAATAATATTGTGCAACTTAGCTTTTCTCAGCAATACAATGATCCAAGACAATTCCAAAAGACTCATGATGGAAAATGCTACCCACATCCAGAGAAAGAACCATGGAGTCTGAATAAAGATTGAAGCAGACTATTTTCACTTGTTTTTTGTTTTTTCTTTCTCATGGTTTCCCCCTTTTGTTTTGATTCTTCCTTCACAACATAACTAATGTGGAAATGTGTTTAACATGATTGTTCATGTATAACCTTAAATAAATCTGACTAGCTAAAAACAAAACAAGATAAAGCAAAAAAAGGAAAAAAAGAATGTGGGAAATCCTTCACTTAGAGGGGAAATCTTACTCATCAGAGAACTGATACTGGAGAGAACCCCTTTGAATGCAATAAATGTGGGAAAGCACTTAGCCATGGGAAAGCACTTAGCCATAGGGAAGCCCTTTTTTGAGAATTCATACAGGTGAGAAACTCTTTACTTGGAAAGAATGTGGGAAATCTTTCAGCTGAAGAGAAAACCTTACCGAACATCAGAAAACACATACTTAAGAGCAACCCTTTGCATGTGACAAATGTGGGAACTCTTTTAGGCAAAGAGGAAACTTTATTGTGCATCAGAAAAGTCATACAGGAGAAAAATCTTTTTGAGAATAACAAATGTGGAAAATCCTTCCTCTGAGAATCAAACCTTCTTATACATAAAAGAATTCATGCTAAAGAGAAATCCTTTGAGTTCCACGAATGCCAGGAAATCCTTCATCTGGAAGGCAAAACTTACTGAATATCAGAGAATTCATGTTGCAGAGAAGTCCTATGTATGTTGTGTATGTTTGAAGACCTTTAGTCAGAGGGGAAGCTTTCCTGAACATGACAGAATTCATGCTGAAGAGAAAAGTCTTTGAAAATACTGAATGTGAGAAAGTCTTTAGCCACAGAACATCACTTTATTATCATTAGAAGAGTTCTACTTTGAGACCCTTTGGATGCAACTAACGTGGAAAATCATTCAGCCAAAGGGGAAATCTCACTAAATATCAGAAACTTATACCACAGAGAGACCCTATGAGTATAAAAGCCATCAGTCATAAGGAAAACCTTACTTATTTCCTGAGAATTCATACAGGGGAGAAATCTTTTGGGTGTAATGAATATGGGAGAGCCTTTAGCTGATGGACATCTCTTTATTATCATCAGTTAATTCATAGGGGTGAGTAACCCTTTGAGTGTAAAGAATTTGGGAAAGCCTTTGGCCAGAGAGAAAGCATTATATATAAATGTACATATGTGTGTGTGTGTATATGTGTGTGTGTACGTGTGTGTGTGTGTGTGTGTGTGTGTGTGTACCGTTTGAATGTATAGAATCTGGAAAATCTCTCAGTCAGAGAGTCCATCTTACTTAACAGTGAAAAATTCATACTGTTGAGAAACCATTTGAATGCACTGAATTTAGGAAAAGCTTCAGCAAAAATTCTCGTTACCCTACATCAAGAATAAATACTGTGGAGAAACACTTTGAGCATAATGAGTCAGGAAAAGTCTTCTGCCAGCACACACTGGAATGTACATCAAAGATTTCATATTGATGGTAAAAGGACCCACATACACAAAAATATTTCTAGCAGCTCTTTTTTGTGGTGGTCAAGAATGCCCATCCATTGGGGAATGGCTGAACAAGTTGTGGTATATGAATATAGTAGAATACTATTGAGCTATAAGAAATGATGAGCAGACAGACCAAAAAAACCCAAAAAGACTTATATAAACTGACACTGAGTGAGGTGATCAGAACCAGGAAAACATTGTACACAGTTAGTTACAGCCACATTGTGCAATGACTAACTTTGATAGACTTAGCTCTTCTCAGAAATGCAAAACAACTCCAAGAGGCTAATGATGTCAAGTGCAATCCAGAGAAAGAACTATGGAGTATGAATGCAGAGCGAAGCACACTATTTGCTCTCTCTTTTTGGTTTGGTTTGGTTTGGTTCCGTTTCTTCTTTCTCATGGTTCATTCCATTGGTTTTAATTCTTATTTATGACATGACTAATGTGAAAATATATTTAATATGAACATATAAGTAGAGCCGATATCAGATTGCATGCTATTTTAGGGAGGGGGGAAGGGAGGCAAGGAGAGAAAATTTAAAACTCAAAAGCCTGTGGAACTGAACATTGAAAACCAAACATAAAGAAGATAATTTTTTAAATTTAATTTAACTTATTTTTAAAAATTTCTAAAAGAATTCATATTGGAAGGAAATATTTTGAATTGAATGCATGTAAGGGAGCCCGCAAGAGTTCTTTAAAGTTCATTGCTCTACAGTCAATCTGGTGGTGAAGCTGTGTGAAGTGAACTAGACAGAACCTTGGATGCCAGATACAAAATATGTCACCAAAGTACAATTTGTTGTATGTCCAGTTGAATGTACAATGTGTGCCCTTTGGAGAAGCCAGGGTCACATTAGCCACGATGATGCATCAGTGTGAGACTTTGGTGAAGTACAAAAGAGGAAAGCTTCTATGAATGTAATGATCTTAGAAAAAGCTTTGAAATGTAATTAATCCCCCATAAGAGACTTCATGCTGGATATGAATGATGGGGATGTCATAATGTGGGGAAAATCTTTGTAAATAAGTCAACTCTTCAATACCAGAGAATGAAGATGACAGAATTTGCCACGTTGGATGTTTCTCTGAGAGAAAACAAACAAAACAGGTAGCTGTCCTCCATCCTGTAATGTAGATTTTGACTCCAGTAAATGTGTAGGGGCAGGATCTGAAATCTGATTTAATTCATGAGATAACTCTTGAAACTGTATTTTCAGGCCCATGGTCTACTACAACATGCACACACACACACACACACACACACACACACACACACACACACACACACAATTTCAGAGTTGAGGGTGCAGTAGCAATAAGACCAATTTGTACCTGAAAAAGAATCCGTCCTACAGCAATATGCATGAGAAATTGTTCCCAGCCCTTTGAAGACCCCCCAATGAGGAGGAACCATGAGAATGATTCCATGTTGGGAGAGACCAGGTGGCTACACAGTTTTTCTGTACATAAGATCTTAACCAGCTTCCTTGTAACTTTAATCCATTATTCCCAGTACTGCCTTTTGAGATGGCCAAAGAGAATATTCTTTTTAAAAAGTTTTTATAATTTTTTTTGCTATTCTGAATTTGACAAGAGCCAACCAACATGAACACTTTCCTAAATTAAGAAAATAGAATCGAATTTCACATAAAACTGTGATGATTAAATATATAATGTATTTATACCTGTGTAATAAATATAACAGGCAGCTAGCTAGCACAGTGGATAGACTCATCTTCCTGAGTTCAAATCTGGCCTCAGACACTTACTCACTGTGTGACCCTGGGCAAGTCATTTAACCCTGTTTTTCTCATCTATAAAACTTCTGTCCTTGATAAACTTATGTTCCATTGAGGGAAATAATATATGCAATGAATATAGAAATAAACACATACAAATAAGTACAAGGCAATTTTCATGGGAGATACACGTACCTGAAAACAATAAGGAAAGGTTTCAGGTAGGTGGTAGCAAATAAACTGAGTATTGGTGTAACCTCAGGTTCCCCATTTTTGAGTCAAGGAAACTGAAGCAGACAGAAGTTAAGTGACTTGCCTAGGGTGACATAGCTAGAAAGGATCTGAGCCCAATCCACTGTGCCTCCAAGACTCCTTCTTGGATAGAATGTCATGTTTGAGGAAGAGCAAGAGGGCCAGATTGACTGGACCAAAAAGTGGGTGAAGAATAACTAGTCTAGAGGGGTCCAGATTCCACACACAAACCCCACCAAAGACAGCAGGAAAGCTCTAAACCATCACCATAAGGAATAATCATAAAGAAAACCAAAGGAAAATAGTTCCTCCATCCAATGCAGGACTGCACAAGGGCCAGGTGCCTGGGAAGGCTATGGCAGAGATAAGTCAAAGTAGGTAGAAGGCATCATGAGCAAGCAACCCCTAGCCCCAGCAGATGACAGGTCCTGATACAGATATCCCACATCATGACACGAGAGGGGCTGGATGAGAATGATCAAACAGTGTGGTCCAAAGGCAGTCTATACCTGAGACCCAACAGTAGACAGTCAGACCCATACCTAGGAAGTACTCCAGGAACTTTGCAGGATTAAGTGACTTGCCCAGGGTCACAGAGCTAGTAAGTGTCTGAGGCCCATAAAAAGATAAAAGCTTAAAACCAAGAATAATGTATCCTGAAAAACTGAGGAAAATCCTGCAGGAGAAAAAATGAATCTGTAATGTAGGAGAGGGCTTCCAAGCTTCCTAAAAGAAGAACAGTCTTGATATAAAAGACCCAAACTGAGTAGTAGCTCCCAAATGCAAATGTGGAAATCAAGAGAAAATTAGAAATGTAAGTACATTTAAGCAATGGAGTGGATGGTTAAGATCATGAAGAGCTTACATTCTACTGGGGCAAAAGAAATAAGTGACCCTTCCAAAGCCTAAAGTCTTCAAGGGTCAGGGGGGAGTTAAATAAGACAAATAGAAGGTCGAGGGGTGACTTTTTTCTGTCCTGATGGTCTTAGGAGCAGAAAGAAAAGTGAGTGGAAAGAGAATATCCTAGGGTGGTGGTGCTGGTGGAGGTTGAGCCTTCATTCTTGAAGAGGACCAATGAGGGTGGTATCTTGACTTGCTCATGAATAGTAGATGAGTGGGGCAGAGCTGGGCAAAGTCATCCACCTCACTCTCTCCTCCAGAGTCTGAAGAGGAGGAAGAGAATATTCTATCTCACACAATCAGGGTGTGTAGGATGCATAATATGCAAACACAGACAAAGAGTTAGGGAAACAGAAATCACACATACTTCACTTTCATTTGAATTATATGAAGGAAAGTTGAACACATGCAAAGAGTTTGGTATAGAAATACATTTAACTCAACAAGCAAATAAAGACAGGAAGACAGGAGAGGAAGGAATGAGGGAGGGCAGGAGAGGTCAGGTAATAACCATAAGTAAAACCCGCTCCACTTTTTGGAGCGATATCATGAAAGGTGGGGATTAAAAGGAAAGAAAAAAATAATAACTATAATAAGTCTGGACAAGGAGAAAAAAACAGGGGCAGGGAAATATCAACTCAGTTATTGTAACAAATGTTAAGCACATTCCTTTTTTTCATCATATTCTGCTTTATAAAGATAAGACAAGAAAGTAAGAAAGGAAAAATGTATGAGAATAGAATATAGAGAAATTTGAGTATCAACAGTCATAACTGTGAATATGAATGACATGAACTCACCCAGAAAACTGAAGAATGTAGCTAAATCGATGAATCAGCAGAACCCAACAAGGTGTTGTACAAGAAACATCTGAAACACTGAGATTCATACAGAATCAGAACAAAGGGCATGAGCAGCCTCTGTTAGACTTGAGGTAAACTCAAAAAGGCAAGGATAGCAATCACAATCTCAGCAAAGCAATCACAAAAATAGGAATAATTAAAAGGTAATCATGGAAACTACATCATAGTTATAGGCATCATAGTTATAGTTAAAGAATTAGTGGCAATATTGATGCTTAAAGGAAAAGTTCATTGAATTACAGGGAGAAATAGGCAATAAAACTACAATAATAGGGGAAGGCTTTGTACTCCCTTTCAAATCGAGATCGATTTTCCAAAATATAAACAAGAAAGAAGTTAGGGAGCACTCCATGATTCTAGAAAAACTACAGATATCGAGTCACTGGCAATTATTCATTAGGAGCAGAAAGGATAATTAGAGCTAAACATGACACCTTTATAAAAACTGATCGTGTGTTAGGGTACAAAAACATCACAAATACACACATAAAAGCAGAAATGTTAAATATATCCTTTACCAGCCACAATAAAAAGAAAATTACATTTAACAAAATGCTTCAAAGAAGGGATGAAAAATCAATTGAAGACTGAATAGTATAGTCCTAAAAAACTGGTGGGCCAAAGAACGAAGCTGAGAAACAGCAGTTAACTTTGTTGAAGAAAATGACAGCGACAATCAGCCAAAACTTTTCGGATAGAGCTAGTGCGATCCTTGTGGAAATTTTTGTCTTTAATCTTTTCATCAGCAAAAGAGAAAAATCAATGAATTGAGCATACAAGTAAAAAAAACCCTTAAAAAACAATAATAAAAAACTCAATTCAACATCGGATTAGATTAATAAAACTGGAAGCATAAAAATTGAATTGATAAATAAAGCTAGGAGCTTTTTTGTTTTTAAGCTATAGACAGATGGGTGGAGTAGTGGATGGAATGCTGCCCTTGGAGAACTTTAATGAATCAGTCAACAGGCATTTATGAAGTGCTTGCTGTATACCAGACACTGCTTAAACGCTGAGAGTTCAAATGCAAGCAAACAGAAATACAGACTTTGCCCTCAACAAACTTACATTTTAATTGGGGAAGACAATACATAAAGAGGAAACTGAAAAGTAGGGGAAAGGAAGGGAACCCTGGCGGAAAAGGCCAGAGTCGGGAGGGGGGCCCTCAGAGCAAAGAATATATGGCTGGCCTGGGCACATTTCTCAAAATGGAAGTCCTGCAAGTAATTGACCAATCAGCTAAAGGTGCTACAAGAGGAGAGTAGACTTTTTCAGTGCAAGATGGTCAGCCATGAAATAGCATTCCAGAGTGAGGTCACAGGGGTGGAGTGAATGTATGGCATAAGATGGAATTTATAATTTTATCCATTGTGAGCAAATTTGTTTTTAAAAGAAATGCCAGAGGGGCATAGCCATCCTCTTCCAGCTATTGAATTATAGAGATCTTAGGTGGAAAGGCAGAGTCTCCTTTGACTCCCTCTAGAAGTGAACTCAAATCCTGTATCAGACCCTTCTTGGCTGTGTTACCCTTTGTCATTTGACCTCCATAAGCCTCCATTTCCTCGCCTGTAAAATGAGAATGATAATAGCACCTATCTTACAGGGCTGTTGTCACCAACAAATGAAATGACACGTGTAATTTGCAGACCTTAAAGTCCTATAGCAATGCTAGCTATTAGGAAATAAACAACAAATCTGATTTTTAAAAAGGAAGAAAACCAAATTTTTGGTATCAAAAAAGAAAACAAATTTACAAAAAGTGGAAGATAAAATAAAAGAAACTATCAGAAATTATTTTTCCCAATTATATGCCAACAAAGCCAAAGACTTAGATGAAATGAAGTAACTAGATTAACAGAACAAGAAATAAAGAATTTAAACAACCTAGTATCTTATGTTAAAAATAAGATAAACGAGTTCCCAAAGAAAATACCCAAGAACTAGACGGATTTATAAGTAAAGTCTATGAAATATTCAAATAACTATCAATCCCAAAAGTATCTGAACTGTATGCAAAAGTAGAAAAGTGTTACTTCCAAATTCTTTCTGTGATACAAATATGGTGATACTTAAACTAAGGAAGAAAACTATAGACCAACATACCTAATGAACTTTGACACAAAAAAATTAAATAAAATGTCAGTCCAGAGGCTACAACAATACTTAAGAGATCAGCAACTATGATCAGGCTAGATTTATACTATATATTATAATTCAAAGCTGCTTCAATACATGAAAAACTATAAACATAACAGATCACAAAAATAATATAAATTATATGATTATATTAATAGATACAGAAAAGGCTTTTGACAAAATTCAATACCATTCATTTTTTTTAAATTAAGCAAATTTTTCAAAACTTGAAACAATTTTAAAATGCTTAAATATATAGGATTAAGCAGACCTTTCCTTTATATGATAAATATTATCTATCTAAACCAAGTCTCAAAATTGTACATAATGGAAAAGACTAGAGGTTTTTCCAATAAGATCAGAGGCAAAAACAAGGATGTCCATTCTCATCATTATTATTTGATATAGTTCTAGAAAAACTAGCTTAGCAATAAAACAAGGAAAAGCAATTGAAGGAATCAGCATAGGAAAAGACGAAACAAAATTACCACTTTTTGCCAACGACATGATAGCCCATTTTGATAACACTAAAAAGTCAACTAAAAATTAATTGAAATAATAACTCTAGAAAATTGCCAGGACAATAAAATAAATTCACATAACATGTCCCAATTTCTGTGTCTCAACAGTAAAACTCAGTATGAAGAGATAGAAAAAGAAAATCTATTGCAAATAACAACATAAAATATTTGGGATCCTACTTCCCAAGGCACATAAAAGAACTATGTGAATACAACTACAAAACACTTCTCACAGAAATAAAAGACAAGCCTAAATCATTGGAGAAATATTCATTGTTCATAGCTAAGTTGTACCTATGTAATAAAATTACAATGC
The DNA here is from genome assembly GCF_028372415.1 of Notamacropus eugenii. NCBI lineage: Eukaryota > Metazoa > Chordata > Mammalia > Diprotodontia > Macropodidae > Notamacropus > Notamacropus eugenii. Next base: position 166,960,121 of record NC_092878.1, read on the forward strand.
CACCCATATTGATGTAGTTATTCGGTGTCATTCTGAATCAATCTTCCAAAGAATTACTTTATAGGAAAAAGTAACAAAATTCCCTGGAGAGGGAAAAAAAGTGAAGAATCTCAAGGGAAATCATGAAAAACAGTAGGAAGGAAAGTAGTCTAGCCTTACCAGTTCAAACTCTAAAACAAAGCAATAATCACCAAGGTTATTGGTGCTACTTTTTAAAAAATGAGAACTTGATTGGTGGAACAGATTGAGAAATAGTTAAATGGGGGGATGGAGTAGAATCTCAGTAGTGAATTTCTCTGATACAGGTATGGTATCCTAAATATACAGGGAACTAATTTAGATATATAAAAATAAGAGCCATTCCCCAATAGATAAATCAGCAAAGGATATAAGTAAGCAGTTTTCAAAGAAAAAAATCTAACATTCATATTTAATATTCTTTTTCTTTTGTATTTTGTATGATGGAAACTCTCACTGTATTTGATATTTATTAGGGTCAGAATAAAAAACGAGAGAAAAGGCAGCCTGCAACCAAGTTACAAAGGGCTTTAAAAGGCAAAGGACTTTTTATTCCATCCATGAGACAATGGAAAGTCACTGGGCCATACTCAGGGAGCATTCTTTCCTCCAAAAAGGATCTATTCATCCTTTGGGAGCTCTAGTTCTAGGTCTTTTAACTTTCTACGAACCACTTGATGACTGTATATATCACTCTTCCTCCCTGCAAGTAACTATGTGACACATAAAAATATAATTCAGAGACAAGAAGGCTAGTATGAACTGGGGCAGAGGAAAGGAGGCATAAAACCAAGAGACCAACACACAGGATGGCAAGTATGTCAATGAACACAACACTCCAAGTCATGCAGGCACTTATTAGCTGTACAACTAATCTTGGTCCAGGAGACAGATAAGGAAACCAGAGGACCGCAGACATGAAATCTTGTATATGTTGTCACACATGATCATTTAATCAGTTTGTTTAATTGATGTGTAGCAAGGGCAGGTTCATGAAAGCGGCAAGGTACATATTGACCAAGGTATAAAAAGCACAAGGCATTGGTATTATTTTTAAAATCAAATTTAGCACATCACACCTATCAGATTGGCTAACATGACAGAAACAGGAAAATGATAAATGTTGGAAAAGATGTGGGAGAGTTGGAACATTAATTCATTGTTGGTGGGGCTGTGAGCTAATCCAACCATTCTGGAGAGCAATTAGGAACTATGCCCAAAAGGCTGCAAAAGTGTGCATACCCTTTGACCCAGCAATACTGCTTCTAGGACTGTATCCCAAAGAGATCACAAAAATGGGAAAAGGATCCACATGTACAAAAATATTTATAGCAGCTCTTTTTGTGGTGGCCAAGAACTGGAAATTGAGGGGATGCCCAACAACTGGGGAATGGCTGAACAAGTTGCAGTATATGAATGTAATGGAATACTATTGTGCTGTAAGAAATGACAAATAGGTGGACTTCAGAAAAACCTGAAAAGACTCATGAACTGATGCTGAGTGAAGCAAGCAAAATAAAGAGAACATTGTACACAGTAACAGCCACAGTGTGTGAGGACTGATTTTGATGGACTTAGCCCTTCTCAGCAATGGGAGGACCTATGATGCAAAATGCCATTCACGTCCAGAGAAAGAACTACGGAGTCAGAACTCAGAAGGAAGCCATCTATTTTCTCTTTTATTATGTTTTGTCTGGTTTGGTTTTGTTTTTCTCATGGTTGCTCCCATTCGCTATAATTCTTCTATGCAACATGGCTAATGTAAAAATGTGTTTAATGGGAATGTATATGTAGAGCCCATATAAGATTTCATGCCATCTCAGGGAGGAAGGAGGAGAAAATTTAAAACTTATGAAAGTGAATGTTGAAAACTGAAAAATAAATAAATAATAAATTTGGGGGGGAAAAAAACAAAAAAAATTAGAAAAAGAAATAGCAGCCTCATCATACAGCTAATTCTCAGTGCAAGACAGAATGTAACGGCCAGGGAAACAACCTGTATTAAGGATGACACAGTGTCCCATTCCTGCTAAGTCAATCTCAGGCTCAGGAAGCTTTCTCTCCACACTCCTAGTAAATAAAAAAAGAGCAGCAGGTTGATCCACTGATGTTGAGCCCAGTGAACCAGTTTCCTCAGAAGAGTTATAACCAATCCTCAGAGATTACAGGTGAAATCTAAATGTTGCTAATCACCTGGTGTTGTTACCCTCTTAATGTGGCTTCTTATTAGTAAGAGGGCTTATGGAGAGTACAGTTTTCCCAGTTTGAAAAAGACTCTGGAGAATCAGAGGACATGAAAACATAGCAGAACAGGGGAATCCAAAGAACTTCTGCTCCCAGTGGAAAGGAGGAGGTGGTAAACGCCTCAGCAGTAAGCCAGTGTCAAGGAAGGGCACTGCTACCCTAAATTAAATATAATATTGAGCAGATAGAGTCTTATGTGGCTCACTAACTCATTTCAGGAATAATCTGCCTACACAGAATGTGCTGTTTGCCTGGATGTATCTGTTTTTCATGCTGTGGAACATGATGACATTACTCCCCCAGCCCCATCCCTTTCACCTGCTTCATCACTTCCAGACTAATTCCAGACCACTTACCCCCAGGGATTTTCTGTCCCTTTTTTATTATTAAGGGGTAATAAAAGTGCTTTTATAAGAGGTTTTTGTCTCCAGGTAAAGATAAGCTGGTTTTGGATCCATTTTAAGCAAGAGTTTTCTATAAACAACTGGGCCATGTGAGGGACAGAAGGTTGAAAAGGAATCAGAGGTCATTTCTTAACCATGAGCCTATACTAAGCTTCCTCACTGACTGCACAAAGAAGGATTTCGTTAACATGGTTTAACATTTGAACATTATCATGAGATGGAGGCCTCTCCAGCTGTGACCCCAGCAGTTCCCACAAGGGATGCTGGTGACCCAGAGAAGCTCAGAGAGTGCTTAGGGTCTATCTCTGTTGCTTACATCCCAACGGTATTTCTATTATCTTTAGACACAACTAAATTTGTTCATTTGGAAGGATCCTGTCTCCCCTCTACCCACCCACCCCTTAATACAGTGAATGCTATTTCAGGGTGGCTGAGTCCTGCTATTTCCTGGTATGACTCATCTGGTGGCAGCTTCAAAAATTATGTTTACAACTTCCAATAAAGACAGTCCAAAAAAAAAAAAGGAGCAATGAAGTTTGTGTCTCTCCTTCTGCCAAGATTAAATGGAAGAATGAAATATTCGTACTTTGTCACTGCGGCCAGCTCACTAATTTTCCCTGAGATAAAGTTGAAAAGTAAATGAAAATGCTCAGCTTCATCCAAAAACCTTTCTTGCCTGATAAATGAGGAGAAAGATTGTGAGAATGGTCTTACAGATGGAAATCCATCTTCTTGGAGGGAGACATCATTAGATCACTGCTCTTACACATCAGAGCAATAACTTCTCTGTTTGCTTGAGACTATGATTAAAGAATGGCACTGTGGCTTGTCTGACTGAACTTTTTTTCAGTTTAATGTGAATTCAAGACAGGGAATAAGCTGGGAATCTTTGAGATTCCCAGCAGCAATGATGAGGAGATGGGGTTGGGGGGAGGAATCTTGACTAATTGAGAGATTCTTTTGATGGCCATCCACTAAAAAATACCCATGTTGTTGGCCATTGAATAAGATCATTTGGATCCAGAGCATAGTGAGCACTGGATACAATTTTAATGATTTGAGCTTTCAGAGGAAATGAGTTAAGGAATATTCTAGTGCCCAGTCAAGATCTTCATGCTTTGCTGTAGCTTCAGTTATCCTCCCTCCCTCCCCCTTCATTCATTCGTTCCTTTCTTCTTCCTTTCTTTCTTCCTTCCCTGTATACTCTCATTCAATTATTCATTTAATAGACACATATTTAGTAACTTGTACATGTCAGGGATGAAAAGACAAAAGCACTTATATTCCAATGAGGTGAGGGCAGCATATATGTAAATTAAAACTATATTCAAAGCAATGGGGGAAGGGGGGAGGTGTGTTTGAGCCAAGCTTTGCTCATAACCAGTGGAAATGAGCTCTGAATGGATAAGCATGTAATAGCAGGAGTTTCCAAAATGAACACTGGCAAGAAAAAAACAACATGGTTCAATACATCCTGTCAGGGATGTTGGAAACTTTGAAATTGTTTCCTCTTCTACTGACCTTGGACCTTAGATCCTTTATAGCTGTACTAATATGGCACTGGGAGAGTCCATCACCCCTGATGTTGCTTGACTCTCATCCTCAGTGTGATCTCCACCCTATCAGATCTTGGAGAGACTCGATCTTCACATGGGAGCAATGTGCCAGCATTTTGAGGCAGGGGCTCCCATATCCTATGGACATGATATTCCTTTGGCAAATGGGACAGTTTTTGCTGCAATGTTTCCACTGTCCATCAAGCCAGGTCTCAGGGCTAGGACTAGACTAGACTCACAATCTGTCATCTCTGTGGTGGTCGGGAAGAGACAAGCTAACTTCCTTGGAGCCTGGAGCATTGAGAGTGCTTGCTGATCATATATTTCTTTGACATCACAATGCTTGTTATTTTAAGTAAACTGTTCTTGTTCTTGACTATGATAAGAGAGCTAAGTGACATCAACAACAAAGCAGAGAGTTCTCTTAAGGTGGGAGCTGAGCCAAAAAGAATATCTTGAATCCTCAAGTGAGAGGAAAGAGGAAGTTGCTCCTAAACACTGACAGCAGCTCTCTCACATATACTTTGGGAGATTTCAACACATAACTGTGTTCGGGGCTATTCATTTGTCAGTGCTGGCTCTATATTATCTGCCTGCAAAAGCTCACTGTTAAGTGGGAAGCACTGAATATTACATGTTTACATAGAATACATAAATATTTTATCTAGAGAATAACGAAGTGGAATTTTAACTATTTTGGAGGATATCGAAGGAAAAAAGGTGTATTGTAGAGTTGGAACCTCTTCTACAGAGTCATTGAGGGGTTTTCACTTAACCAACAAAAACACAAATCACCCAAGACTCCAACTTATTCCATCCTTGTCACATCTGTTTTCTCAAAACACATCCTCAGAGCAAGGCAGCAAAAACTCAACTAACCTCCTATGTCTAGCCAGTCCCCGACAACCAAACCAGACCATTTTTTGGTATCATCCAGAAATCTACTCAGGTTATCTGTCACCTGCCCTACCATTTCTCCCATATCTCTATACCTGAATTAACATCTTAGGGTGGTACAGTAAAAAAAACTTATTTTTCCTGAGGAAATTAATCCATTAAGTTTCGCATCTCACATTCTGCGAGCAGATTACTTTGAATGGTGAGTGAATACAAACTCAACCAATATCCTACATCTTTCATATGACCAGACCATGTTGTATTTCTATCTACCCTTGACATCTTGGCACTCACTCTGGTGTGGCATATGTATCCTACACCCAGTTTTCCATTTCTTGCCCTTAGATCAGTCATCAAAACAAGAGTACCATATATGCCCAACGAGAATATGGCATTCAAATGACTACTTTATGGATGAACTCATCATCCTTGGTCTCATCATCCTTGGTCTCCTTGTGTATTTCTGTCTCTGGATATGACTCCCATATACTTGTCTCTCCATTCCTGAAAGAAAGGTGGACAGACTCAGGATACAGAGTTTATCATCATTCCTCTGGAATTATGAGCAGAGTTCTTCAATCTTTCAAAGCTATTTTTCTTTATAATCTTGTTATTATGTAAATTACTTTTCTGGTTCTGCCCTCATCACACTGCATCAGTTCATATAACTCTTCCCAGACTTTAATGAAACTTTCTCTTTTGTCATTTCATACAATACAGTTATATTTATATTCCATTCTAATGCCAGTTTTCATGAAAGAATGGCTATATGGATTTTTGTAGATATTGGCCCTTTTTCTCTTTTTGACGCAGGATTTGAATTCAAGTCTTCCTGAGTCTAAGTCAAGTGCCCTACCTATTATGCCATGCTTCCTTCCTAAATATTAGAATTACACCACACATAGAGATTGTGACTGAATCCATGGGAGCTGCTGAGATCACCAATTGAGAAAGTACACAGAGAAAAGAGAAAAGGGTCCAGGATTGATCCTTGGGGAATACCCACAGTTGGTGGACATTTAATGGATAAAGCTTCAATTAAAGAGACTAAGAAGGAGTTTTAGACAGGTAGGAAGAGGATCACAAGGGAACAGTTCCATGAAAACCCAAAGAGGAGAGATTATTCAGGAGGAGAAAGTGATCAACATTGTCCAATGTAGCAGACAGGTCAAAAAGGATTAGGACTGAGAAAATACCATTAGATTTGGTACTTAAGACATCACGGATAACTTTGAAGATAGCCATTTCAGGTGAATGATAAGATTAGGAATCATATTTTAGAAAAAGAAGAGAAGTGAAAACACAGTATACACAGTTTGTTCAAGGACTGTTTGACTCGAGGAGAAAAGATCAAGAGCAGTAGCTAATGAGAGTAGAATCCAATAAGATTCTTTTCTAAGAATGAAAAACTTGGTCACATTTATAGGTATAAGGGAAGGAATCAGTATATAGGAAAAAATTAAGTAATGGGTGGAGGTACTTCCTGGAGGAAATCAGAGGGATTATGAACAAAGGTACATGAAGATGGTCTGACCTTTAAGGATAAGGGCCACCTCTTGATCATAGACTGGAATGAATGATGAAACACTAGAGAAGGGTAGCAGAGGGATATTAGATGAGGCAAATAGAAGGGAAAGCTTATTCAATGTTTTTGTGTGTGTGTGTGAAGTAAGAGGCAAGGAGGTCCTCAGCTGAAAGGGTAGAGGGAAAGTGTGCCACTGGAGATTTAAAGGGAAGACAGAAGACTTGTAATAACTTGTGGCAACTGGGAAAGAACACTGATCAGTGAGGAGAAAGTTTACCTTGATTTAGTAGTGTCCCAGTTAAGATTTATAGTTAATAATGTAAGGTTTTACATATATTATGTCTCATTTTATCCTTACAGCAAATCTGGGAGGCAGGTGCTGCTATTATCCCCATTTATAGATGTGACAGCTGAAGTTAAGTGACCTGCCTAGGGTCACACAGTTAGTTAGTGTCTGAGTTCAGGTCTATCAGATTACAGGTGCAGTGTTCCATCTACAACCCCACTTAGCTGCCAACTGGATAAAATAAATTTGCAATGGGCCAGTCATCAAAGTCTCTTAACTTTTTTATAATTCCACTTCATTAGCATGTGAGTGAGAGAAAAGTCATCAGATGATAAGAGTAATTCACAATTTGGGTCTTTCAAGGCATGATTGGCAACAGAACAAGGGAGCAAGGAGGACAAGAGTAGAGATTATGATGGAATTGAAATGATTCATAAAAGGGTCAAGATTAAGAAGGGAGGAGAATGACCTGGTCTAGTACTGAGGAATGGCTGGATGAGGGGTCATGATGAGCACAAAGGATAAGTTAAAAGTAATAAGGCACAGAGAGTGATAGAATGATAAAGATTAACATCAGATAAAGGAATTCCAGAGTTCAAGAACATGGAAGTAGAACAGTGGGGGATGGTAAGATCACAGGTGCAGGTGCCAGTTCCTACTGGCTAATAAGAGCCAAGTGTGAGTATTTACAGCTCAGCCCTAGGCAAGTGCTATAAAGCAGGGGCTCCATTGGTATTTTGTTGGTCATCTAACTTGAGAATGTGATGGAGAATATTTAACTATGCAGATTAAAATTAAAAGCACACTATATAGACATTTTTGGGAGAGTCGGTTGTTAAACATTTCCTAGCACACCTCTGAATATGAGCATCCTTGTGTGTTGCTGAGGTTGGGTGGAGGAGTCAGTCATGGGAGATGAATACATTCAGAACCTGGGAAGCCAAGGTATTTAAGAGAACATCAACATACTATATATGGAAGTCCCCTGGCATAAAGGTAGAAGTTGGGCAAGGAGAAGGAGATTGGGAGCCAGGCACCGAACCCCTGGATAAAGGAGAAGGAAATTAGATAGTGGCCACCAGGATCTGGACTGGATGATAAATATGGATAGAGTGAACCTCAAAGGAATGATAGATGGTAGAGGGAGAATCTGCAAAGCCTTTTAGAAGGCACAATAGAAGGGAAAGGCAGATCTGGAGTCCAATATTGGAAGGGTGGGGTTGGGGTAGAATGAATGAAGGACTGACAAACGAGTTTGGGCAGAGGGGTAGGCTCTTTGGCAGGCGAGGGTCCAGAATCACTGGGATGGGAGAATAAAGAACAGTGAGAGTATGCTAACAATTGGGGAATAAGTCCAAACAAAGTGTCACTGGATAGGAAGAGGTCTATTGATGAGGGCAAGTGTTTAAAAGGATCGATGTCTGCCCCAGGCCCAGACTGGAGAGTATTCCACAAGTCTCCTAGGGTCCATAGAGCCTCACCATGCTCTCCTTCCCTTACTATGAACACTCCAAATAACTTAAAGGTGCAAAGGTCAAATTAATCACATCTATCAGAACCAATAACTGTCCCATTCCACCAAATCAATATTCCTGGAAACATCATCCACGCAGGGGCCTGTGGCTTTTGTATGGTAACTTCATGGATCTGACTTGCGGGTTCAATTCTACCTGTTTTGTCACTGGCGCTGGACAAGGATACTGCTCTCACCTTTGTTTGCACTGCTGGCCATGGTGCTGACCAGTGCTTCAACCCTATGTTAGAGTTCACGGTCCTGCTGTTATGTAGAAAGGTTGGAGCTGGTGGGTACTTGTGGTACATGCACCCAGTTTACATGGTAAGAAACTGTGCAATTAAACTCTTAGGAGGAAGATGCCCTCACTACTAGAATGGAATCACAGCGCTGAAAGGAAATTTACAGAACCTTATCTTGTCTAAGCCTTTCATTTCACAAGTGAGGAAACTGAGGCCCAGAGATGTGAATTGACTTGGTCAGGATCACATGGGTAGTGTGCTATTTTACATTGACACTGCATTATGCTCTTGGTAAGTCAAGAGACCTGTGTGGAGATCCCAGGTCTGACACTTCCTAGCTTAGTGATCCTTGGTGAGTCACTTGAGCTCTCTGAGCCTTGTGTAAAATGATAAGAGTACTCACATCTAATAATAATACCTTACAGGGTTGTAGAGGAGAAAGCCCTTTGTAAATCTTAAAAGGCTGCAGAAATCTAAAGTATCGTTATTATCATTACCATTATTTTTATCATTAAATCTTAATCACTTGGAAAAATAAAGCCTATAGCCATAAAACAGGAACATGGGATTAGAGTTGAAATTCTCATCCCCTCCCCAAAGGAAGGAGACAATCTAGAACCTTCCGGGCATGTACTGGAAGGTCTGCTATCCTGTCATCAATAATCCAATTTAATAAAGAAGCTCTTATTAAGCACCCACAATGTCTGGAGTCTGGGAAAAGATTCCAATTCAAATTTGTCTTTGCCCCCAAGGAGCTAAGGAATTATGGCACATGCACAGATCACTATAATGTGCATTTGCAAAGGTTCTGAGGCCAGCAAATGCATTTTCACTCTGGGGGTGTCAAGGTATAGAGTGGAGGAAGGGGGGAATACTGCATAGAATGGTCTGCCAAGACTACACAGGACATCAAAAGGAAAACTACAGTCCGCTTGTGCACCAGACCTGGGACTTCCCTGGTGTAAAGGTCTTCCTCTATTCATGCAGGTTGGCACCTTCTCTTCAACTTAGATGCTGACAGAGTTGACCGGGGCATTGAGAAATTAAGTGGTTTTTCTAAGGTCATACAGTGTGCGTGCATGTTCATATGTGTGTGTATGTGTGTGAGTGTGTGTGTGCATGTGCATGTGTGTAAAAGGTATGATTTGAATCCAATGCGATCTCTCTCTCCTCTGTCAAACTGCCTCTTAAGTGCTTAATATGTTCCTTTCAGTCATGGGAATGAAGTAGATCAAGAAAGCAGGAGGGTAGGTTATTGAAGGGAATCACAACATGGATGATGAAGTGTCCAATATCAGGGCAAGAATTTGAATAGAAAGCAAAACTATGAGTCAGGCACTGAACTCCTCAAAACAATGGGGAGGAGATGGGTGTCTATTAATAATAGCCATTGGGATCTGGATTTGTTAAGTTTAAATAGAGTTAAGACTCTGGTTGGAGGAAGAGGAGGGATTCTCCTCAAATCAGTGAAAGAGAGAGAGAGAGTCAGATACAGAGAGACAGAGACAGAGAAACAGAGAGCCAGAGAGAGAGACAGAGACAGAGTACACCTATTAAATATTTGCTGTGTGCCAAGCACTGGGCTAAAAGTTGAGAATACAACAGCAAGCGAGACAGTCTCTCCCTTTATGGAACTCACATCTTAATAAGGCAAAGTTACATAGAAAAATAGAAAAGAGAGCTGAAAACCTAGGGATGATGAAGAGTACCCTCAATGAGTAATGTGGCAGAAGAGGACAAAGATGAGTAGTCCAGGGAGATGAACTAGGCTGTGTTTGTCCTTCATTCTAGAAGAGGACCATGACATCAGGATGAAGACGTGACTTGTAGTTGACTTTGATTTGAGGGAGGGAGGGCTGTGCAAGGTCACCAGCCTCACTTTCTCCTCCAGGGCCATCTGGGTCCAGTGGCCTGATATTCATCAGGACAACTGGAAATCGTCCAGGATGCAATGGGAAACTGATGGTCTAGGCAAGAAAAAAGGGAAGTGTGACCCTCCTTCTTACCAAAATGGTTGTCCTGGAGGAAGAGTCCCTAACAAGGAGAGGAGAGTTCTGGGGAGGAGGATTGTCTGGGGTAGTAATGGGTAGGTTAGCAGAAGGAACAGCAACCTAGAGAGAGGTTCTCAAGGCATAAGTAGGCAGGATTTGAACTCAGGTATTCCTGTCACCAAGCCCAAGAGTCTATATCCTGTACGGTGCTGCCTTTCTCTTATACACATGTATAATAACATGGAATTATTACTGGATATGCTGGGGGAGATTGGAACACTCACATTTGCCCTTTAAAGGGGCCTCTAAGGCTGGACCCAGAGGTCAGTTCAGAGGAGCCTGGGCTCTGGAGAGCAGGGTCAGGCTGTTTTCTCACTCTTTACATTTACTTTGCAGCCCTGAAGAGAATGACTCAAGGCCTTAGGTTTGGTTCATGTGTAGGATCTCCTCAAAAGTGTTAGGCAGGTGAGTAGAAAGACACATTGGAGAACAGGTGGAAAACAGCTTCCTTTCACATGAAGGCAATGCTTGAAACACAAAAGACTCACAATGTGTTGAAAATGATTTCTGTTCTTCCAAATGGCTGATACCTAAAAACTTATAACTCAAAACAGGTTGTGGGTTGACCATGTCTTCCCCTTGGCTCCCTATTGTCTAAATAGCCTCCTTAGGGTAGATGCCTCATGATGAGCCAGAGCAGATGGTGGACTTCTCCATGACCCATCACTGTGGGGGATCCTCCCAAAGGACAGTGGGCACTGAAAAAAGAACCCAGGAACTCCCAGACTCCCGAGGTAGCCGCCTTTGGAAGAATACTTCTCATCATCTTAGCTAAGGCTAAGAAAATAAATCAGAGGAGGTGATCAGAGGCCCAAGATCCTCACCTCTAGCTCAAGAAGGCAGAGCATGTATTTGAAGTTTCCCCCATTTCAAAGAGGAAGAAGAAATTGAAAAGGTGATGCCACTACTTTTAATGTCTAATAAATAGGTAGCTCCTCTTGGCTCAGTGCCAATCCTCTTGGATATAATTTACACACACACACACACACACACACACACCTGTGACAGACAAGGGCAGGGGGAATCAAGGGACCACCTAGTGATTTCTTGATCTTTTCAAAGTGCCAAGTCCTTCAGTACAGAGCCAGAATACACTTAGCCCACTAGAAGTGACTCAGGGTCTTGCAGATGGGGATGAGGGAAATCTTCTGCCCCTATTATATATATATTATATTCTAGGAATATAAACCTGCTATTGTGATTAACAAGCCCTAAATGCATTTAAATGTTATATGGAATTCGTAATAGCTCCTTGTCATTATGCATTTTATCCATCAATGGATTTTAATGGCACAGTTGTCATATGGACATCCACAAAATGTTTGTCATTCAAAAACTGGTCCCCATCCTTATAAGTACTGTTCGCTGCTACCATAGCCTATAATCAATGACTCAGTCAAAAATCAGCGTTCCTTCTCCATCACTGTGCCTATATGCAGAGAGAGAGGGTAACTGATGCCACCACAGATCAACAGGGTAAACTGAGATAGACCCAGGACTCTGGTTGGAGCTAAGAGGGGCAGGAAGTGATTTGTAGAAACTCCCTGGGTTGAGTTTCTCAACTCGACTTCAATGGTTCCTTTAGGACACAGGCATCAGCTAACTGACCAACTTTGCTGAGGCAAAGTTCCTCAGGGTCCTATCCCTTAGGATTCTTTCTGTTATATGCTCTGTTTGGAATTAGTTTGAAATTTATTTTTGTCTCCATTTTGTAACTTTCCTCTTTTCTCTCACATGTTCTGGCTATTTTGTGAGGAAAAGTCTAATCTAGTTTCCTGGAGATAATGACTAAAAAAACCTAGCCTCAAATGTGGAAATCTACAGTACCATGGACAGAGGGCTGGATTTGGCATCTCAGAACAGGATTGTGTGACTTGGGCTAGTCAAACTCACTCTTCTGGACCCTGTTTTCCTCATCTGTAAAATGAGAGGGTTGAACTGGATGGTCTCCAATATCTGTTCCAGCTCTACATATATTTTTCTAATGATAATAATCTTCAAATCCCAAGAACATTTGTAGACAAAACTGGTAGGAGAATGTCAAAGAAACAAAGAATGGAAAAATGGGTGAGCATTTTGATAGTTCACCTTTCTCATCATCTATGACAGTAGAACCTCTACATTTGGATCCAGGATTCTGATGTGCCATATGAAAATAAATAGCACTTTAGAAAATGAATACGGGAAGGACAACGGAACAGAGCCAAGAGCGTGCAGAACAGAGGCATGGTAGAGGGGACAATTTCAAAAGCACATAAGAATTCTTGGTCAAGATATTTGAAAGAAGGGAAGATCTCAAGTGATTGGCTGAAATCACAGACAGTCTCATTACCTTCCAAAAACTACCCTACCCAGAGAGCCTCAAAAACTGCTTATGTAGGGCCCTTCTCTCCTCGCTTTAGGAGAATGGTCTGCACACACCTTGAAGGTGAAAATAAAGGAGACAGCTTTTCAAAAGGAGACCCCATCTTCACAGACACTGACTCATATGTTTGAAAACTCAAATTCTCATTGCCTTTGGTATTTATTGAGCATCAATAAGCCTTTGAATTGGCAGCTAGGTGGCACAGAGGTGAGCCCTGGGACTGTAGTCAGGAAGACCTGAGTTTGAATACTGCCTCACACACTTACTAGTTGTGTGACTGGGGGCAAATCACTTAGCCCTGTTTGCCTTGGTTTCCTCATCTGTAAAATGAGTTGGAGAAGGAAGTGGCAAACTGCTTCAGTATCTTTGTCCAATAAAATCCTAAATGGGGTCATGAGGGGTTGAACACAACTGAAATGACTAAACCAAAAGCTTTTGAATGAGTAGAACAAAATGTGCCTTCCATGCAAAAATTATTGTCATATAAATGGGTGTGAAATGTTGCACATAAGTCAGATGTTTTGTATGCGTTGATTTTGCCAAATTTTTGGCCTTTTCCTACTCTTTCTATTCTAAATTCTAATTCTTAAATCTTAATTTCAGGGTCTTTTTTCTGTCCATTATTTCCTATTTATCCTGAATAGAGCTTGCTTTGTATGTATCTGGTTGTCTATTGTCTCCCTTATTGGAGTGTAACCCCCTTGAGGGCAGGGACTGTCCTTTGCTTTTTTGTGTGTCTCCAGCACTTAGCACAGTCCCTGGAATATAGGAGGCACTTAATGCATATTTATTAATTGGTTTATTCTTATTTTTTAAAATTCTTTTTTAGGAAGATGGTTCTCTGGGAGAGAGAGAGGAAGGAATGTTGGGGAAATATAACTGGTGTGAAAACAAAACATATCAGTAAAAATATGTTTTTAAAAGATCAGATCCCTTAATGAATTCACAGAGATAATTTTATTCAAAGATACCTTGACTAACAATATCTAATGACCCATAACATGTGGAGATAAATGCTATGGTAGTCAAAACTGTTCAGGACGTTTTAGGGGGTGACTTCTCCAAAGTCCAAAAGGAAGAGGAATTTCCTACAGATGTGGGGGTTCTCCAGATGCTCTTGTACAGATTGCATCAAGCCACAAAATACAACAGGACCATTTCAAAAAAATTCATGGCCACTAGAAACTGCTCATCCAAAAAATCTATAGAGAAAACAAATAGATAAAGAATGCCTTTCTACTACTGAGACTGACATGCAAATGCATGGACAGTCTACTACTGACTGATCCATCAGGACATCTCAGACAAAGGTGTAGATGGACAGTGAGCTAGCTCCGGTATTGAACAGGAGGCAAGAAAACCCAATTACAATTGTGAGATCATGCAGTCCTTTCATGGTCCCAAGCTGTTCTCTGACACAGAAAGCCATTTTAACCCCACCAGTCTTCCAGTTAGGCCATATAGCTATGAGTCACAGAATATCCCAGTGTCTGATAAATCAGGACTACAAGTTCCAAAGAACAATGAAGCGCTGTAAGCTGAATGTAAGCAGACCATAGTATATTACCAATGATAACTTGTAAGCGAGCTGTGGCATTAAAATATATCATCCAGGAAATGTATAATTAGAAAAGGCAATGGCCAAGTCATGAAGTAAGAGTGAGAAACAATAAATAGATATCTCTGTGACTGCACTAGTAGGTACAGAATTTTAAAAGACCTAGAGGAAGGTATCCAATCCAACAAGCAAGCATTTATTAATATGACTATGTGTCATAATAAATAAATTCTCATTGATTGATTTATTGCATATCAGGCACAGTGCTAAGTAATACAAAGGATTGTTTGGATATAAAAGACAAATCCTCAAGGAACTTATCATCTATTAGAGCTTATAACTCCATGTCCAACATACTGGGTAAACCCCACTATATAGATTTATTAAAGAACATGAAAAAGAATTATATATACATACATACATACATACATATATATATATATCCATTAAGAAAGCATAGATGAATTGTGAGCTGCAGTGTTGGAGGGAATGTCCAAAATGAGGAGAGAAAGACAAGAGATTAAAAGAAAAAGGAAAGAGGAGTACAAAGAACAAATTGTTGTGCTATGCTGGTGTGTTTGTAGAAACAGAGGGGTTGATGCTAATAATTCAGGATCACATCATTGCCACCAGAAATTAGGGAGGGTTTATCGTTAAGGAGCCTGGACTTAGTGATCAATTGTGATTGTTCAAGGAAATGGTAGACACACTGCAACACTTCACTGAAAGCTGTAAAAATATAACAGTTACTAAATATCCAGGAAAAGCAATCACATGTAGCTAGAATTCAACATAAAAATGTCACAATCTTTTATAAAACAACAGACAAGTCTCTGTCAAATAAAAGTACTAAAATATCCTCAAGAGGGCAGCTAGATGGTGCAGTGTATAGACAGCCTGGCCTGGAGTCAGGAAGACTCGTCTTGATGAATTTAAATCTGGCCACAGACATTTACTAGCTGTGTGACCCTGAGCAAGTCACTTAACTAAATTTGCCTCAGTTTCATCCTCTGTAAAATGAGCTGGAGAAATTGCAAACTATTCTAGTCTCTTTGCCAAGAAAATTCCAAAAAAGGGTCATGAAGAGTCAGATGTCACTGACTAAACAGCAAAAATCTTCAAGAGTTGAACAAATAAACCATTCTGGGAGTGAAGCACAATGATAAGAAGAACAATGGCTCCCTATTACCTCCATAGCTAATCCACATTTATTAAGCACCTGGAAGGTGCCAGGTGCTGTGCCAAGTGCGGGGGACAGAAATAGAAAAAAAAGAGAGACAGTCCCTGGCCCCAAGGAACTTACAGTCTTATAGAGAGAAACACACACAAAACCTAAGGGGCAGACAGGAAAAGGGGAAAGGTTCCAATATGGTGGAGAAGCCAATCTCAAAAGTTCCAAGGTAGGGACTGATGGGATCCTTCCCATATCCCCAGGTTCCTGTGTCCCCTGGTTAGTAATCAGATTATGCAGATTTGATCTCCCTACAGAATCTTGCATAGTCACAAATGCGATCCACAATCACACCAAAGAATTTAGCATAACAATACCAATGGGGAAGGGACAGAGCCAAGATGATGGAATAGAAAGACCTACCTGCTGTTGCTCTCTCCCCATAACCCATAAAATACCTGTTAAAAATGACTCTAAACAAATTCTAGAGCAACAGAAGCCACAAAATGACAGAGTGAAAGAGATTTCTAGTCCAAAGCAACCTGTAAGGCCAACAGGAAAGGACTATTGCATCAGGCTCAGAGCACAGCACAGCACAGTCTTGGCCACACAGCACAGCAGGGATAGGACTAGAGGAGACTTCAGGGTGTGGAATCTTGGGCAGCAACTGCAGTTCCCATGTTTCTCAACCCCACAAATGCCAAAGACAGCTTCAAAGGTCAGTAAGAAAGCTTTTTCGCCTGCGTGAGAAGGGAGCAGGGTATGGTCCTAGCCCCAGCCCCATGGCTGTTGGATGTGCAAATAAGAAATTCTATCAGTGGGTGGAAGGGAATAAAGCATAAACTTTTACGTAATACTTATCACTTTCCGAAGCATGGGTTGGAGCAAACTATTACCGGATCTTTAAAAGAAAAGAACTACAAAATTGCTCGACAAACATAAAAAGGTAACACGAAGCCAAGATAATCAATCAACAAGCAACTCATTTATATGTAGTGCTTTAAGAACAGTAGAGTACTTTATACACAACAAGAGACGTTGTGCAATTATTATCTCTGTTTTAGAGATGAAGAAATCAAGGCTTGGAGAGGTCAAATGACTTGGTCATAATCACGCGACTCGGGAAGGATGCTCAGTGTAATCTGAACTAGGTCTAGTAACCAGAAAGAAGAGCAATGTGTAGCTTTCAAGCTTGCAAAGCACTTTACAAGATCCTCACAAGAACCCTGGGATACAGGTATTGCATGTACAGATATGGCAGCCACCACTTTTGGAGCCCTCAGTCCAAAGACCCTGGGGGAAATGAGAGGCTAATCTGGGTCTCAGTCCTGATTGGTGGCCTTGGGGTGAGGAAGAGCACTGGTGTGGTGGAGCTGGTGGAGACTTTGGAGAGGATCCTGGGCAGAAAAGCTTGTGGTTTCTTCCAGACCAGAACACAGGCCAGGAGAGAAGTAAACTCCTCTCCCTTCATTGTGTCACCTTGGAGGAACTGAGAACTCACAAGTCTCTAAAGTATACCCTCCACTTGACAAAAGACTCAAAAGTCAATAAACTGGCTGGGGAATTCCCAAAAAAATAAGACTACTTTAGGTTACTTTCTTGGTGAACAGGTATTTTCTTCCATCCTTTCAGATGAGGAAGAACAAAGCATACGATCAGAGGAAGACATAAAAGTCAAGGGTTCTGTGTCAAAACCTCCAAAATAAATATACAATGGTCTCAGGCCATGGAAAATTTCAAAAAGGATTTTGAAAATCAAGTAGGAGAGGAGAAGGAAATACTGGGAAGAGAAATGAGAGAGGTGCAAGAAAATCATGAAAAGTGTGTCAACATCTTACTAAAGGAGACCCAAAAAGATGCTGAAGAAAATAACACCTTTGAAAATAGACTAACTCAGGGGTGGAGCCAAGATGGCAGAGTAGAAAGACACACATATGCGGGCTCTCCCCACACAGTCCATATCTGTAGAGAGAGACTCTCAACAAATTCTTGAGCAGCAGAAGTGGAGAACAATAGAGTGGAGGAGATTTCCAGCCCAGGGTGACCTGAAAGGCCCACAGGAAACGTATGTTGCACCAGACGTGGAGCAGAGCCCAGCCCAGTGTTGGCCGGGAAGCGAGGCATGGCTCTGGGAGGAAGACACCCCAGGGGCAGAATCCCCAGTCCCAGTAGCAGCGGTTCATAGATCCCTCAACCCACAGGCACCAAAGGTCAGTGACAGTTTTTTCAGCTGGCTGGGAAGGGAGAAGGGCCTTCCCATAGCTCTGGCCTCAGACAGCAGCCCCAGAGGTCATATCAGGCAGGCAGCAGAAGTTCCCACAGCAGCCACTACAACAGCCTGCATCCATTGTCAGATCATAAAAGCCCTGGGGGCACTGAGGAGCTGATTATTACCTCAGCCCTGTGTAGAGGCCCTGAGGCAGCTGATCTTTATCTCATACTGAATGGTGGCCCTGCCCATGCAGTTTATCTGAATCTCAGCCCCCAGTGCTGACTTGGTGGAACCGGAGGCCAGGTGACTATGGAGAGGAAATTGTTAAGATTCTGGGCACAAAAATCTCTCCCTGCTCCCAGTCCAGTGTACACTCTTGATTGTGCCACCTTGGAGGAACTGAGATTTTACAGATTCCCAGAGTATACCCTACTCTTGACAAAGGACCCAAAAGTCAAGTAACTAGTTGGAAAAATGTCCAAAAAGGGGGAAAAAATAAGACTATAGAAGATTACTTTCTTGGTGAACAGATATCTTCTCCCATCCTTTTAGGTGAGGAAGAACAATGCTTACCATCAGGGAAAGACTTAAAAGTCAAGGTTTCTGTATCCCAAACATCCAAAATAAATATTCAATGGTCTCAGGCCATGGAAGAGCTCAAAAAGGATTTTGAAAATCAAGTAAGAGAGATGGAGGAAAAATTGGGAAGAGAAATGAGAGAGATGCAAGAAAATCATGAAAAGCAGGCCAACCACTTGCTAAAGGAGATCCAAAAAAATGCTGAAAAAAATAACACCTTTAAAAATAGTCTAACTCCATTGGCAAAAGAGGTCCAAAAAGCCAATGAGAAGAAGAATGCTTTAAAAAGTAGAATTAGCCAAATGGAAAAGGAGGTTCAAAGGTTCACTGAAGAAAATAGCTCTTTAAAAATTGGGATGGAACAGATGGGGGCTAATGACTTTATGAGAAACCAAGAAATCACAAAACAAAACCAAAAGAATGAAAAATGGAAGATAATGTGAAATATCTCATTGGAAAAACAACTGACCTGGAAAATAGATCCAGGAGAGACAATTTAAAAATTATGGGACTACCTGAAAGTCATGATGATAAAAAGAGCCTAGACATCATCTTTTATGAAATTATCAAGGAAAACTGCCCTGATATTCTAGAACCAGGGGGCAAAATAAATATTGAAAGAATCCACCTATCACTTCCTGAAAGAGATCCAAAAAAAGAAGCTCCTAGGAACATTGTGGCCAAATTCCAGAGTTCCCAGGTCAAGGAGAAAATATTGCAAGCAGCTAGAAAGAAACAATTCAAGTATTGTGGAAATACAATCAGGATAACACAAGATCTAGCAGCTTCTACATTAAGGGATCGAAGGACATGAAATACGATATTCCAGAAGTCAAAGGAACTAGGACTAAAACCAAGAATCACCTACCCAGCAAAACTGAGTATAATACTTCAGGGGAAAAATTGGTCTTTCAATGAAATAGAGGACTTTCAAGCATTCTTGATGAAAAGACCAGAGCTGAAAAGAAAACTTGACTTTCAAACACAAGAATCAAGAGAAGCATGAAAAGGTAAACAGCAAAGAGAAATCATAAAGGACTTACTAAAGTTGAACCATTTACATTCCTATATGGAAAGATAATATTTGTAACTCTTGAAACTTTTTTCAGTATCTGAGTAGTTGGTGGGATTACAGAGAGAGAGAGAGAGAGAGAGAGAGCACAGCGTGAATTGAATAGGATGGAAAGGGGTGAGAGAGAAATATATTGGGAGGAGAAAGGGAGAAATGGAATGGGGCAAATTATCTCTCATAAAAGAGGAAAGTTAAAGACTTTTCAGTGGAGGGAAAAGGGGGAGGTGAGAGAAAAAAGCATGAACCTTACTCATCACATTCGACTAAAGGAAGGAATAAAATGCACACTCATATTGGTATGAAAACCTATCTTACAATATAGGAAAGTGGGGGAGAAGGGGATAAGCGGGGGGGGGGATGGTGGAAGGGAGGGCAATGGGAGGAGGAAGCAATTAGAAGTCAACACTCTTGGGGAGGGACAGAGTAAAAAGAGAGAATAGAAGAAATGGGGGGGCAGGATAGGATGGAGGGAAATATAGTTAGTCTTACACAACATGACTATTATGGAAGTCATTTGCAAAACTACACAGATAAGGCCTATATTGAATTGCTTGCCTTCCCAAAGGGAATGGGTTGGGAGAGAGGAAGAAAAGTTGGAACTCAAAGTTTTAGGAATAACTATTGAGTATTGTTCTTGCATACAACTAGGAAATAAGAAATACAGATAACGGGGTATAGAAATTTATCTTGCCCTACAGGACAAAAGAGAAGATGGGGATAAGGGAAGGGAGGGATGTTAGAAGGGAGGGCAGATTGGTGATAGGGGTTATTAGAATGGTTGGTGTTTTGGGGTGGGGAAGGGAATAAATGGGGAGAAAATTTGGAACTCAAAATTTTGTGGAAATGAATGTTGAAAACTTAAATAAATAAATATATAATTAGGCCAACTAAATTGGCAAAAGAGGCTCAAAAAGCCAACGAGGAGAAGAATGCTTTAAAAAGCAGAATTAGTCAAATGGAAAAGGAGGTTCAAAAGCTCACTGAAGAAAATAGTTCTTTAAAAATTAGAATGGAGCAACTAGAAGCTAATGACTTTATGAGAAACCAAGAAATTACAAAACAAAGCCAAAAGAATGAAAATATAGAAGACTATGTGAAATATGCCATTGGAAAAACAACTGGCCTGGAAAACAGGTCCAGGAGAGGCAATTTAAAAATTATGGGACTACCTGAAAGCCATGATTAAAAAACAAACCTAGACATTATCTTTCATGAAATTATCAAGAAAAACTACCCTGATATTCTAGAACTGGAGGGTAAAATAAATATTGAAAGAATCCAGAGATCACCTCCTAAAAAAGATCCCAAAAGAAAATCTCCTAGGAATATTGAAGCCAAATTCCAGAGTACCCAGATCAAGGAGAAAATATTGCAAGCAGCTAGAAAGAAACAATTCAAGTATTGTGGAAATACAATCAGGATAACACAGGATCAAGCAGTTTCTACATTAAGGGACTGAAGGGCTTGGAATATGACATTCCAAAAATCAAAGGAACTAGGATGAAAACCAAGAATCACCTACCCAGCAAAACTGAGTATAATACTTCAGGGGGAAAAATGGTCATTCAATGAAATAGAGGGCTTTCAAGCATTCTTGATGAAAAAACCAGAACTGAATAGAAAATTTGACTTTCAAACACAAGAATCAAAAGAAGCATGGAAAGGTAAACAGGAAAGACAAGTCATAAGGGACTTGCTAAAGTTGAACTGTTTACATTCCTACATGGAAAGATAATATTTATAACTCTTGAAACTTTTCTCAGTATTTGGGTAGTTGGAGGGATTATATACATACTGATAGAGGTTACAGGATGAGTTAAATAAGAAGGGATGATATCTAAAAAAATAAAATTAAGGGGTAAGAGAGGAATATATTGGAAGGAGAAAGGGAGAAATGGAATGGAGCAAATTATCTCTTATAAAAGACGTAAGAAAAAAGTTTTTCAGTGGAGGGGAAGAAAGGGGAGGTGAGAGGGGAAAAGTGAAGCTTACTCTCATCACATTTGGTTTAAGGAGGGAATAACATGCACACTCAATCTGGTATGAAATTACACTACTGAAAGTAGGGGAGAAGGGGTAAGTGGGGTGCAGGGAGGATGATAGAAGGGAGAGCAAATGGGAGGAGGGAGTAATTAGAAGCAAACATTTTGGGGGAGGGACAAGGTCAAAAGAGAAAATAGTAAATGGGGGGCATGATAGGGTGGAGGGAAATATAGGTAGTCTTTCATAACATGACTATTATGGAATTCTTTTGCATAACTACACATGTATAGCCTACATTGAATTGCTTGCCTTCTCAGTGCAGATGGGTAGGGAGAGAGGAAGGGAGAAAAGTCAGAACTCAAAGTTTTAGGAACGAATGTTGAGAATTGTTTTTGCATGCAACTGGGAAATAAGAAATATAGGTAATGGGGTATAGAAATCTTTCTTGCCCTACAAGAAAAGAGAGAAGATGAGGATAAGAGAAAGAAGGGGTGTGACAGAAGGAAGGGCAGATTGGGGGAAGAGGTAATCGGAATGCATGCTGTTTGGGGGTAGAGGGAGGGGAGAGATGGGGAGACAGTCTGGAACGCAAAATCTTGTGGAAATGAATGTTGAAAACTATAAATAAATAAATAAATTTTAAAAACAATACCTATGGGGGGAAGGAGAAAGAGGGATGAGGAAAACTTCTTGTCCAGACTAAGACACACAGTTGGTCAGAGATCCCATGGCACTAATCCATCAGTCCACAGACACTGGACAGACACTGCAGATAAATAAAAAACTGAGCTCAGAAGGAAGACTGGCTTGAATTATATCTGGGAAATGGTTCCATGCTTTCAGCCACTATAACTAAACAACAACAACGTATTTTTAACACCAGCCACGTTCTAGTCCTGACATATGGCCATGAATCATGGAATAACACAGCCTTCAAAGAAACCAAATTGTGGCTCATCCAGAAGAAAATGGAGAGGCTCTTGGTGGGTGTGGGCAGCATTTCACCAACAATGAACCTCAAAGAAGAAGTAGCATAGAAGATGTCATCATAGAAAACTACAGCTGGGATAAGAGAGGAGCTAGTCATGTAAAGAGGCAGAGATAACAGATGGACAACTGAGTGTAGAATCCTTGCCCTTATAATCTCAAGAAACCCACATGGAGAATGTCTAAACAAATTGTGGTTGTCAACAAGTGTTTGTTCAGTTTATTATGTGCTAACCACTTTGGTAAGCGCTGGTAATAGAAATGAAACAGAAAGACATTCCCTGCCCTCAAGAAGTTTATATTCTAACATAAGAAGACAGACAAAAGGAAACAGAAAAGTAGATTGGGGGAGGGGTAGAGAAGGTACCCCGAGGGGCAAAGAGGAGAAAGAAGTCAGAAGCAGAGTCAAGCAGGAAATGAAGCCAGGAACACGGTTGGCCTGAGCACCTCCCTGAAAATAGAGGGTCCTGGAGACACTAGCCAATGAGAGAAAGGAGTCTCAAGGGTTGTAGAACTGAATGACCTTCCAGGCTGAAGACTGATGGGTCATGGTGGAGAAAGAAGCCCAAAGAGTTGAAAGTGAAGCTCAGAGAGGAATTAAGAAGTGAGCATAGTGGAATCTTACCAGACTGTTGGAAACCGTGGATATGATGAATACAGTAAAACATGAGAAGCCTTATATGAAGTGATGGAAAATGAAGTAAGAAACAACAGGAAAACAACAGTAACTGCAATGTGTAAATGAGGGGGAAAACACCAGACAAAACTGTATGTCACCAAGTTATTTAAGAGGTATGGAAGATGATTCTCTCTGATCCTTTGCAAAGATGAGGGTCTATTGGTGTGAAACACTGCATATGAGGTTACATTTTAAAATAAGTTGATGGCTTTTACTGAATTTTCCCCTTCCTTTATTTTAATTTTTTAAAAAATAAGGAATATCTTATCTCAGGGAGAGGAGAGAGAAAAGGATACATGGGGAAATGTAAAAACAAGATAATTAAAATGTATTTGAAAATTTTAAAGGAACCTACAGAGAGTCCAGTAGGTGTCTCCTTCCTCAGAGCATTTATAGAAGGACATAGACAAGGATCATGCCAGAAGAGAAAGAATGGATGAGGTTTCCTTTTAGAGGGAAGACTCACAAATGCTTGAAAATATTAACGAATGCATCTTGGCATATGAACTCCCCATGTTTGATGTAGTGTGTTGTTATCTTAAATAGTATTTCTCCTTGTATGCATTTTCCAAGTTTTGTTAAAGAAAATATACGGAAATTCTTATTATTTTGTGGATTTATTTTGTATCCTGCTACTCTGCAGAAGCAATGCATTATCTTGATGTTTGTGGAATCTAGATCTTTTCTAAGTAAGCCATCCTATTGTGAGCAAATGGAAGAGAGTTGTACTTCCGCTTTGTCAATACCTATTCCTTATTTTTTTTCTTGTTGCCATAGCTAGCATTTCTAGTATGTTGTTAAATGATGATCATAACCATGGGCATTCTTTCTCCATGACCTACTTTGGAAAGTTTCCAAATAAGGATAGCCCTTGGCTTTAGAGAGATTTCCTCTAAGTTATATTAAAGAGAACCTTTCATTTCTATGTTCATCAGTATCCCAGTGGCTTTCTTGGGCAAAAATTGTGTTGTACTTTACTTCATAAAATAATGTTATGAATGTATTTACATAATCACATGATTTGCATTGTTTTATTAGTACCATTATTTTTCATGCCACCTGCTGACTCATCCTTGCATTCGAGGTATCATTTTAACTTGGTCATAACCAATAATGTTTTAGAACTAGTTCCATAGACTCTGAAGCAGCATTTTATTTACTACTTCAGCATCAACGTTCTTTTTCTCTCCTTTATTTTTCCCTGGTTTCTTTTCCCATAGAAATTCAGTAGAATATTTTTTTTGACAATTTCAGGGAACACTGTGGTCAGATTCTTTTGTTTTTCTCAACTTTCCGAGATATTGGTAATCCCAAGCTTGCTGTGCCATGTCCTATTCTCAGATTCATCCCTTGA
Organism: Notamacropus eugenii; assembly: GCF_028372415.1. Lineage (NCBI taxonomy): Eukaryota > Metazoa > Chordata > Mammalia > Diprotodontia > Macropodidae > Notamacropus > Notamacropus eugenii. The sequence goes on from NC_092878.1 coordinate 166,984,817, forward strand.
GTCTGCGTATCATCTTATAAATTGAACAATTCAGCGATTTCTTGAGACCACATTTCCAGCTGCCCTATATTGTGAGGAATCTTATTTTCCACCAAAGTCCACGTCCCTGGGCTTTCCAAGGTTTTCTCTTGGGTTGTCCTCATTACTGATCCATAGTGGTCTGTTTTCACCCACACTACAGTCTCTGGCTCTGCCTGGAACTTCTACTATCCCTCACTGGTGCTTCTCTGGTTTCAATTACTGCTGCTGTGTGTGAATGTGGGAAACAAGGGACTGCCCAGTGAGGATCCAGTCCAAGGACCATGCCTGTTTGCTCACTGATAGAGAAGAGAGGAACCAGCTGGCTCCTTCAGAGTATGCGCAAGTATTCTGTGACTGTCTCCAGTCTGCTTACTTTATGGTGAACAAACTGTCAGACTACATTGGCCAAATTGTCTCTTTCTTTCCTGGTGGCTGTTGGGGAAAGGATGACTGTCACCTCTAAGTTAGGAGAAGGAGCAGCAGAAGCCCCCTCTCCCACCCAGGCTGATGATGCTTGGCTTGGGAATGCACAGTTCATCTCTTTGTCCTCTCTCCTATGTCAAGTTTGTGCTGCTTTTAGGCAAAAAACTACTGGAGGAGGCAGTGACCTCATGAACCAGACAAGCAGGCTGCCAACGGGCTGGCAGCTGACGTCCATAGAATTGTTTTGGGCAGTCAAAGCCCAGGGAGGAGTGATCGGACTACAGGATGCAGCCCATCAGTGGATGAAGGCCAATATGCTGTGAACTAAGAAGATGATTCCATCCAGAAGCACTCCTGCATTCTGCAGGGAACTTAGGGAGGAAAATTCTATGCAGCCACCACTTCAAGTTGATGGCATTCCTCCGCAGGGACCAAGGACGCAGAGGGGAAGCACACCTCCCATTAGGGGGAATGCTTTGTAGAGTTTGGTTTTTGCTATATACTCTTGATTAATATCCCTTGGTAAAACTAATTCTCTATATGATATCGGGGTGATAATAACCAGATCAGCCAATGATATTGGGGAGATTTGGTGATTTATTTTGGAGAGAACACAGTAAAATGAGAAAAACTCCTTTGAATTACCATCAAAATGGCAAGGAGGAGATATAACAAGCACTCTAGGGACCCAGCTTGACATGGTGAGTGGGACTTGGGATAAAGGCCCCCAGAGTCTTAAAAAGACTATGTATAGGCTCTCATCTGCAATAAATATTGGGCCTTTCGAATTTGCAAAATCTCTGCAGAGATTGTCAACTTGAGACTTTAGTTATTGAATTATATAGTTTGGATATGCAATAGGAAAGAAGGCATGTCTTTCTCCCTCCTGTATTAGGCTTTAATTGTGTTCTGTTTCTTCAGCAAGTTTCATTTTCTGCTCAGACCAGCGCTTTTGGATATGACTTTTGCAGAGCTGAATGCTAACATACTAATGCCCACTCTTCTGCTGACTCTTTTACAAAGATTGAAATTGAAGCTAAGAGAAACATGGGTTTTGTATCTCTAAAAAGCTGGTGCCAAGCTGAGAATGTTCATAGGTTATATATTCTTCCATGTTTACAAGAATATCAACTATTTGCCTTATGTTGAGATTTTTAAGGACTGCAGGTTTATAGGATAAAGTAAGCCTGGTGCCCTAGAACCACAGGTAATCAATCAATCCTCAGTTTTCAATTCTCCTATGTGTTCAAGGCTTACCTAATTTTGTTTCTGTCACTCCCAAACTAAGGCTAGTCATCCTACTATCAGGTGATTTGGGAATTCTATTTAGATTGTCCTTGCAATGACAGGAATCTATTGGAGAACTTCAGGGTACCTTATATAGAAAAGGACATAGAGAGATTTTGTCTGGGGCTCTAAGTTGGATTCTCTATGGGTTTTTTTCAGGAATCTATGAAGTAATATTTGAGTAGCCTATGGTTTGTTGGGGGGAGGGCATGACACAGAGAAATTTTATAGAATTAAACCTGTTCTGGAAGTGTGGTGTAGGACAAAGAGAAGGGCTTAGTGGAAGAGGGAGAAGAAAGCACCAAGCCACATTGATTTGGTTTCTCTCCTAAGAATGAAGGCATGACTGTGCTGCGGAGATCCCAGGTCCAGGATGGAGAAGTTTACCTGACCCTCAAGAGCCAGCTTAGCCCTAGCCCTTCAAAAGCAAAAAACTGCCATGGGCTGCAACCCAGAAACACAAGTGCTGCAAAGACCTGAACTGCCCTAAAAAACTGAGGAACAGAGAGAGTGGGACAGGTCACCAGGACAGAACACTGTGCAACCCTCCCAGCTGGAGGGAAAAGGCACAGCATCTATTCGGGGTCAGTTTTGATCACTCAAAAGTCAAGTAGGGCAGGGACATAGACTGGTGAACCATGAATTGGCCCAATGGATACAGGGTGAGGTGCTTTAAGATCCAGTCCCCAAGCAAACCATAATCAGAGGGTAGAGAGTCAAGAAATGAGTGATAAGGAAAATAAGATGGGAGAGGGGGAAAGAGACTAAAAGTAACAAAGATTCCTTGAAGAAGAAATCTCTAAGACCTTGACAATAAACAGATAAATCAACAGGAAAAACAGTAACAACAGAATAGGTTCAGGCATTTATGAATAAATACTATTAAAAAAGGAAAATGTTCTAATGCTTGATGAGATAGAGGATCCTATGGAATTTGAGGAGAGTTTGAAAGCATCATACACTGCTCCTGAGTGGTTTAAAAAGTAACAAGAATTTTGAGAGGAGGATTATGTCATCACAAAAATAACAAGCTGAACAGAAAGACTTGAATCTGCAATGGCAAGCCTCATCAAAGAAACAAAAAGAGAGCAATAGATTGGGAATTCAAATACACAGTAGTAAAAGACAACTTAGAGGAAGAGAAGCAGAAAACAAGCACATTAAAAAATGCTCACTACGGAAGCAAAAAGAAGGATCTCAAAAACAGGATGCACAGAAACAACCTAAGGGTTATAGGACTCCCCGAAGAACATGGCAGGGCAAACAACAAAAACATGACACCTGAACACCACAATAAAAGACATAAAATCAGAGAATTGCCTAGAGCTTCCGGATATAAAAGTAAAATTGCAATTTAAAGAGCTCACAGACTGCCAAAAAAAACTCAAGTCTGCTAACTCCAAGATGCATAGTAGTTAAATTTGGAAGTGGAGGGGGTTGCTCTGATGAATTCCATCATGGGTGAAGGGAGATGACACCTTTATACTGGATAGACCTGGGATTTGGTGCTTGAAAAGCATATTTGTCCTGAAAGGAGAGGAGTTGGAACCCCTCAGGGCAACTGGAAGCTGGAAGAGTGGAAGAGCATGGACACAGAGAGATTTCCAGGCAAATTTAGGAAAAAAGGTCAGCCACAAAGAGTACAGATCAGTGATGAGCTGCATGATCAAGGACTTGGTGCAGGAGGGGCCCTACCATGGGTCAGTGTCCTCTCTGATACCTGCAATAACTACCAACGTTCTGGAATTAGGCAAAATGGAAAAAAGGAATCCTTGGGACGAGTCCTCCAAGACATTGGCAGAAAGTGCCTAGAGGGAAAAGTCTAGAATGGATACCTTGGAAGCTCTGCCTGAAGAATACAGAGTAAAGAGAGAAACCAGATAATTATAGGGGTCAAGATCAGAGAATGGGGTCTTGAATAAAGAGAAAGAGAAGATGGATAAAGGAGAGAGTGAGAAATTCTTTTTGGAAAAGGGGACAAAAAATAAAATTTTAAAACTAAAGAACAAGAAGAGCTTAAGGGGAGGAAAAGGGGGATTATCAAAGAAGAGGGGGTCAGATTGAAGAGAAGGGAGCCAGGGAAACAGGGCCACCTTAGAAAAATTAAAATAAAGGAACTGAAGGAGCATGTACTGTGTTTACAACAGAAGAAGGAATAGGAAACCAAAAGGCTTTTTTACAGACAAAACGAATATCCCTAGACTAAGAAGGGAAGTGGTCAAATGGGGGGAAACCCTTTGTATCAAATCTCTGATGAGGGTTTGGTATCTAAAATATTTAAATGAGAGTTATGCACACATACACACATATATCTGTGTGTATATATATTCATATAAAAATATATGTGTGTGTATGTATATATATGTATATATATACATATAATATGTATAGTCACTCCCCAATAGATAAGTGGTCAAAGGATATGAACAGTGCTCAGAAGAACTGCCAAGTATTCCTAGGCACAAGAAAAAAAATGCTCCAAAGCACTAAAGATAATAGAAATGCAAATCAAAACAAGCCTGAGTTTTCACCTCACAAGCTGTAAATTAGCAAAAATGACCCCAAAATGGCAACAGTCCGTGCTGGAGGGGTTGTGGAAGGATAGGCACACTACGTATTGTTAATGGAGCTGTGAAATTATATCTCCATTTTGGAAAGCCAAACCAAAATGGAATTATACAAATAAAAGTAACTAAAAATGCCCATAACCTTTGAACCAGAGACCCTATTACTTATACCTGAAGCCACTGATAAACGTCCCCATGCTTTCCAAAAAAGTAATAACAGCATTTTGGGGATCACTAAGAATTGGAAACAACATACTTTCAAGGGTTTTTAATAGGAATGATTGCTGTACTTTGTCAAAAAAAAGCTTTTTCCATATCTATTGATATGATCATATAAATTTTGTTACTTTTGCTATTGCAATCAATTATGTTAATAGTTTTCGTCATGTTAAGCCATCCCTACATTTCTGGTATAAATCCCACTTGGTCACAACGTGTAATCTGTGTAATATATTGTTATAGTCTCCTAGCTAGGATTTTATTTAGAATTTTTGCGTCCATGATCCCATTAGTGAAACTGATCTATAATTTTCTTTCTCTGTGTTTGCTCTTCATAGTTGAGGTATCAGCACCATATTGGTTTCCTAAAAGAAGTTTGGTAGGACTCTTTCTCTGCCCATTAGTCTAAATAATTTCTTTGATGATGGAATTAGTTGGTCTTTAAATGTTTGGTAGAACTCATTTGTAAATCCATCTGGTTCTGATGATTTTCCTTAGGAAGCCCAAGTATGGCCTGTTCAATTGGGTTTTTTTTCTAAAATAGATTTATTTCGATGTTCTATCTCCTCATCTGTTCATCTAGGCAGCTTTTGTTTTTGTTAGAGTTCTTTCATTTCACTTAAATTGTTCAATTTATTGGCATATAATTAGGCAAAATGACTCCAAATAATTGCTTTGACTTCTATTTCATTAGGGACATATTCACACTTGTCATTTTTCATACTAGTCATTTGGCTTTCTTCTCTCTTTTTAAATCACATTAACCCATGGTTTAGCCTATTTTGTTGCTGTTAGTCATAAAACCAACTCTGAGTTTTACTTACTAATTTAATAGTTTTTTTCATTCAATTTTATTAATCTCACCTTTAATTTTTATGATTTCAAATTTGGTGTTTCACTGGGGATTTTTAATTTGCTCTTTTTCTAGTTTTTTTTAATTAGACACCTAATTCATTGGACTGTTCCTTCTCTATTTTATTGATGTAAGCATTTAGAAATCTGTATGTTTTCCTCTGATTATTGCTTTTGCTGCATCCCATAGGTTTTAGTATGTTGTCTCATTATTATCACTCTCTTTACTAAAAGCATTTATTGTTTCTATGACTTGTTCTTTAATTCACTCATTTTTAAAATTAGTTTATTTAGCCTCCAAATAATTTTTAATCTGTGTTTCCATGGTCCCTTATTAAAAATAATTGCATTGCATTATGATGTGAAAGGGATACATTTAATTTTTCTGCATTTAACTATCAGGTTTTTGGGTCCTAATATATAATCAATTTTTGTACAAGTACCATGTACCACTGAGAAAAAGGCATATTCTATTCCCATTCAATTCTCTCCAGATATCCATCTTATCTAATCTAAGATTCTATTCATCTCCTTGATTTCTTTCTTATTTATTTTTTGGTTAGATTTATCTAGTTCTAAGAGGGGGAAGTTAAAACCCCCCACTATTAGAGTTTTTTTTTATTTATTTCCACCTGTAATTCATTTATTTTTTCCTTTAAAAATTTGGATGCTACAGCATTTGGTACATATCGGTTTAATATTGATATTACTTCACTATCTGTGGTATCTTTTATCATAATGTAGCTTAGCTCTTTATTTCTTTTCATTAATTCCATTTTAACTTCAACTGTTTGAGATCATGATTGCTACCCTCTGCTTTTTTTGCATCTGCTGAAGCATAATAAATTCTACTCCAGCCCTTTATTTGAACTCTATTGTATCTCTCATTTTTAAATGTGTTTCTTATGAATTTCAGATTCTGGTTTTTCATCCTTTTTTATGAGTGAGCTCATCTCTTTCATGTTCCAAGTTTTAATTACTGGTTGTGTATTTCCTTCTATCCTGTTTTCTTACTGTTTCTCTCTCTCCTTTACCCTTTCCCTCCTCAGATGTCTAATTTACTTCTGACTGCTGCCTCCCTAATCTTCACCCCATCTAAAACTCCCTCCCTTATCCTCTCCCCTTACTCTCCTATTTCTCGATCTGCACGCCCTTCTAAGATTTCCTCCTTTATTCTCTCTCCTCCCCCTCCTATTTTCATGCCCTTCCAGATGTGTTATAGCCTAGTTCTGATAAGAACAAGTTTCTAGAACTACCAGCCCTCCACTCCCTCCTGCCCTCCACTGTAATAGTTCTTTCGTCATCTCTCGTTCATATAAGATAATAGCTTCTTTTACCTCTCCCCACCCAGTTTGATTTTTTAGGATCATCCCATTGTAATCACTTCAACCCCAATTACCCTGGTAATGATAACATTCTTAGGAGTTAGAGACAGTGTTTTCTTATATAAGAAGTAAATAGTTCAATCCTATTAAAATCCTTATAATTGCTCTTTTATGTTTACCTTCTTACATTTCTCCTGATTGTGGCAGGTCAAATTTTCTGTTCAGTTCTGGCCTTTTCCTCATGAATACCTGGAAATTCTTTAATTCATTAAATATCCATTTTTTTCCATGCAGGATTGCACTCAGTTTTGCTGGGTAAGTTATTCTTTGTTGCAAAACCATTTCTTTTGCTCTTTAAAATACCAGGTTCCATGCCCTTCAGTCTTTTAATGTAAAAGCTGTTAGATCTTGTGTTATCCTGACTGTCACTCCACAGTATTTGTTTCTTTCTAATTGCTTGCAGTACTTTCTCCTTAACCCAAGAGCTTCCAAACTTAGCTATAACATTCCTAGGAATTTTTATCCTTGGAATCACTTTCAGGTAATGATTGGTGGATTTTTTCAATTTCTATTTTGCCCTCTAGTTCTAAAATTTCAGGGCAGTTTTCCTTAATAATTTATTAAAAGATTGTGTCTAGACTTTTTTTAGTCATAACTTTCAGATATTCCAACAATTCCTCTGTTGTCTCTCCTCAATCTGTTTTCCAGGTCAGTTGTTTTTCTTATGAAATATTTCACGTTCTCTTCTTTTTTTCGTCCTTTTGATTTTATTTTATTATTTCTGTGTCTTATAAAGTCATCAGATTTCCCTTGCCAGATTCTAATTTTTAAAGAGTTGTTTTCTTCTGTAAGTTTTTGGGTCTCTTTTCCCGACTGATTGACTTTCTTTTCAGAATTTTCTTGATTTCCTTGCATTACCTCCTTTTTTCCCCTAATTTTTCCTCATCCTCTATTTGATTTTAAAAGTCCCTTTGAAGAACTCTTTTTGGGCTTGAGGCCATTTGACATTTTTCTTTGAAGCAGAAGCAATTGTACTTTACTTTCTTCTGAAACCCTTCTGTGAGCCTTGACATTCTCTCTCCCCCTGTAGCTAGTCAGGGTCAGGTTCTTTCCCTTTTACTTACTGCCCCGCCCCCCACCTTTTTAAGTAGCTCATTTCTTGGCTATGAACTGCCATTAGGGGTGGGCTCTGCTCCCAGGTGTGGGGAATCATGCCTTAGGCTTCAGGTTTTTGGTACTGTTGTTTTCTGGGCTATCTCTGGGGGGGCCTGACCTCAGGCACTCCTCTCTGCCCTGAGCCACAAGCCATGCTGTCCCCACCGAAGTCTTACTCCCTGCAGTCCCTCCCAGGGCTAGGAGCCTCTGCTCACCCTCTGCGTCAGAGCTGAAAGCAGGGATTGTGGGAGGGAGTGCCCAAGGCCTAGAGTCATAACTCTCAGGCCCTTCCACCCCGCTGGCAGCTGACTGCTCAGTTGCCCCCAGGCTTGGTGCTGCGGGGTTCCGTGGTCTCTGCCCAGAGGAATGTGGCTTCAATCAGGCCACACCCCTGCCCTGGGCCTGGGCTTTCCTAACGTCCCCTGGGCTAGACCAAGCTTCACCCTGAATTCTCATTATTTCTCCTGAATTCTCATTATTTCTCCCGCTCTAAAGGCTATTTTATTTGTGGGGGAATTGCAGAGAGATAAGTAACTTCTGGCCTTAGCCATCTTCTCAGAATCCTCTCCTAATCTATGCTCTTAAAGTGAGAGATTCAATGCCCTCCTCCCTCAGTCTAACCAAGAAAACTGGACCAACCCATCAGCATCCTTTATGTCTCCGTACAAAACGTTTCCATCCTATGTCATTTTAAAAAGACTCCAGTGTTCCAATAGAGCTGTAATCTCCTCAGTATCTGTCCCCCCCCCAGCCTGGCACACATGGCAGTCTTTGGGGTACCTCCTGTCAACACCTCCCACTGGTGTTTTGTGGAGGGCCCACCCGAGTGGAGGCCTTGGCATTGCCCAGGTACCAGTGGACACTGATGGCTGTCCCTTAGGCTTTACTCTGGCTGCAGAACCAAATCAGAACCCTGCCTCTCTCACCCTAACCATCCCACACCTCCTTGAACTTGGTTCTTAACTCCTGAGCCAAGCCACTGGCACTGCCAGTAGTAGCTCACCTCTTCTTCTAATGCCACACTTCACTGGCAACATGGTCCAGGACACTTGGGCCCACCGATGACTCTTGGGCTTTCCCTCCCCTCACACCCCACTGTGCTGTGGCTGGCTGTGCTTGGTATAGCCCTGGTGGGTGGGTGGGGTAATGGTCAGGGCAGTGGCCCTGGAATCAGGAAGACCTAAGCACAAATTTGGACGCCTACACATACTGACTGTGATTCTGGGCAAGTCACTCAAACTCTGCCTCACTTTCCCCAGCTGTAAAATGAGGATAATAATGCCACCTATCGCCCAGGGTTGTTGTAAGGATCAAACAAGACAGTATCTGTAAACTGTTCAGTGCAGTTCCTGGGGACACACGTTTATCCCCCCAAACCTCCCCTTCGTCTATGCTATCATTATTTTCCTGTTCTTTCAGTTGTGACTGACTCTTCATGACCTCATTTGGGGTTTTCTTGGGTAAAGATACTGGAATGGTTTGTTTCCTTCTCCACTACATTTTACAGATAAGGAAACTGAGGCAGTTTTCAGTGACTGAGGCAAAGTCATACAACTAAGAGGTGTCTGAGGCCAGATTTGTATTCAGGAAGACTCATCCTCCTGACTTCAGTCCTGGCACTCTAACCACTGCACCACCTGGCCGCCCTTTGCTGCACCACCTGGCCGCCCTTTGCTGCACAAGGAGGACAGGTACTCTTTCAAAGGAAGCCTGGGTGGCATCTCTCGGGCAGAAATGGTCTGAGACACCAAGGAGCCTGTCACCCTTGAGATATGACTGGGAGCCTCCAAGTACGCTGGTTAATCCACATACCCAGATAATAAAAAGACCAGCCACGTATTGGAAACAGTCAACATACCAGAGTCTTCATTGCTGGAACGTGGGGAAACCATGGATAGCTTTGCCGTTGGCAAACGTTGCCACACGTCCATTCCCAAACCTCTTTGTCTAGCCCAACAATGTGGAGACTTCAGTATATTCATCCTGCCACAAATGGAGTCTAATGCCATGCTCTGAGCTAAAGTCAGGAAGATCTCAGTTCAAACCCCACCTCAGACTATGACACATAACTTCCTGTGCCTCAGTTTACCAATATGTAAAATAGAGGGGTGGACTCAGTGGCATATAAGTTCTCTTCCAGCTCTAAATCTCGGATCCCAAGGAACCATGGGCTCTATAAGGTTGTTCTAGGGGAGCAAAATCCCAAGCAGGCATTATCAAGCCAGCAATGCTTCCAATGCAGGCCTCATGAGTGGCATTCAAGGAAGTTCCCACATCACCCTCCTTGGCCACCAGCACGAAGCTGCCTGCCAGAGGAGAGCAAGGCCATTCCAATGTCCTCCCCTCCTCCATCCCCGGCCTGAACCTGCCTGAGCACACACAGGCGCCTCTCCCCCAATAGATCTGCTAAGGCCCCAACCTGAAGCTGAACACTGAGGGGTACTGGGCGGTCATCCAATGCCCACCAGTCACCCCCTTCACACTGAAGGGATTCCCCACCCACATCCCACACGGTCCACTCTCTTATCCCACCCTCTTGCACATCCCACTGCCAAGCTGCCCATCCTCCCATCAAGGCCTCCCTACCCATGCCCCATCACTGCCACAAACCCCATGTTCAATCAGTCACCTGCTTGGCCTCGGCCTCCTCTCCATCCATCTTTCCTCTCACCTGACTCCAGCCTGGCTCCCGCCCCATCACCTCTACCTCCTCATGACTCTCAGATCCCTTGTCCACGGAACCTCTGATTGCATCTTCCAAAGGCTCAGGTAGATGGTGTTATTGCCCTGCTCCAAAACCTTCTGGTGCCCCTTATGCCCTCCAGGATAGCATGAGAGCCTTGGGGGCCTCCACAGTCTGGCTCCCTCATCCTTTTTCCAGGCTTCTTTCTCTTTCCTCCTTCTCACAGGGTGGACAGTCCAGCCAAACTAGATTGTGGGTTTTTCTCCAGACTTGACATTCTACCTTCCATCTCTAAGGATTTAAAA